>NC_030855.1:6671615-6714153 GCF_000208745.1 Theobroma cacao | reverse complement strand
AACTTTGTTGTACCTCTAGGTACATTACCGACTTTTGTAAATTTTTCCAGACTCTCCTAGCATGCAATCATCACATGTATGTCATGAATAGTTTTTTATAAGGTCGGGCTTTACAGCATGTAATAACATATATTTGTACGTGGTGTGTCTTAATATTTTTTTGAACATGGTGTGCAGTAAAATTTGTTTATACATGGTGTGTAGAAAAATTTTTGAACATAGCGTGTAGCAAAATTTTTTTGAACATGGTGTGTAATAACTTTTTTTTTTCAACATGGCCTGTAACAATATTTTTTTCAACATGGAGTGTAAAAAAATTTTAGAACATGGTGTGTAACAACTCGTAGATAAAATGATTTGATTTTGCAAGTTATAGAGAAAGATGTAAACCCATTACATGTAAACTGTCTGCAGTGAACTTCCTTTCAGCATACAAGACATGGTAATGAGTGGGTTTGAAAATAGCAAATTTTTTTATGTAGGGAAAGAGCAAGCCCACTCATTACCATGTCTTGTATGATGAAAAAACTAATATCAAATAGAAGAAGCAGATCATCATATTAGAAGGCCAGCCTAGTTTACCTAGAATCTAACATGACTATTGTGATAAAAATCAAATTTTGTGGGGTGGCAATTGGTAGTATCAACAACATAGCTGTAAAATTTTTTTGAACATGGCTCGTAAAAACAACTTTTTTTTCAACATGGCGTGTAGGAGATTTTGAGAACATGGCATGTAGCAAGTTTTTGATAAATTGATTTTGACATTTATTTTTGTTAAATTTTAGCAACATGCGATATGTGCAACTTTGATTACACACAGTGGTCATTGGTTCAATGACATTTACAAGGGGGGTTAGACACAAATTTTATGGGTTAAGAGTGATTTGTCATTACAAGACTGATGAAGCTAGTTGAAGATATTTTTGGGGTAAACTCACAGAATCACGAAATCGAGATACATTTATTGATTAGTGTACACATAGGGCTATCACGTCTAGTTATCAAGGACAACGAGGATGTTGTGGTGATTCTGCAAGAGAAGAAGACAGTTCCAACAGCGTACATCACCATTAAGGAATGACGTACAAATTTTATGCCACATGAACAAGCTATCTAACATGGTAATTACCTCAATCAAATTCATATTTATATTGCTTCACATATACCACATTATTCAGTCCCTAACCCATAATAATGGCAAGCATCATTGATGTATGCAGATAAGTTTGTGTAGCCTAGTACTCACATGACATTCTCACAATAGTTGGCTGCACAATTCCAATCAACATGTGTATTGAACCAATTACTTGCTTTTGTCCAACCAATGCAATCATTGAGTGATATTGCAAAGGGTCCAATGCCATTTTCTAACGATATTGCAATGCTTGACGATGATGTTGGATCTTATCAGGGTGAAGACGATTAATTTCCCCTAATAAAGATTACTATGATAAAGATTTTGATGGTGGGCATGATGACTATTTAGAGGATGATTGGGGTGACGATAGTGACATTTAATGCGATGACCTCATTTACAATAACCCCATTGTTGGTGACAACGGGGATTCGTTCGCCTAAGACATTGCCCAACGATAGTTTTTAAGAAAGGGTAAATGCAGGGGTATCTCGTCCATGGTTTATTCCAGGTGCAAATATGTTTTCCTTGCTCACAATTAACATGGAGGAGTCCATATCAATCGATGATCGCTTATACTAAGGAAAAATGTTTTCCTTTAAGGTTGAATTGAAATGAGCTTTGAACATGTTGGCATTAAAAGAGCAATTTGAGATAAGAGTTTGAAGGTCATGTCATACTCGTTTTGAGGTTGCTTGTAAAGACAAGGTATTCAAGTTCACTGTGTGTGCAATGAGCTTACCTGAGGGAGATTATTGGCAAGTTTGCATGTTCCTTAAGGTACACAAGTGTACTGTCGATGGGTTACAAGGTTGATTTCAAATAGCGAGTGTGAAGTTCATTAGTGAACTTATGTTCCCCAAGCTTCAAGCTAATGGAGTAGCATTGAGACCTAAGGACATAATGATAGAGATTATGGTTCAATGGGGACTTGGCAAGCGAAGGAGTATGTGGAGATGCTTGTTTTCAGTCCCCCAAAGGAGTCATTCTAACTCCTCCCTTCGTATTTCCATATGTTGGAACATGATAATCCCGTTATAGTTGCCGCAGTGGTTATTGATTAGGCACAACAATTCAAATATTATTTCTAGGCATACGAGGCTTGTATCTGAGAGTCTAGGGTTGTAATGCGGCCTGTAGTTGTTATTGATGCCACACATCTGAAAGGTAGGTTCAAGGGTGTTTTGTTTATTACTGTATGAAAAAAAGCAAACAAGTCCGTATCTCCGGTTGCATTTGGCATTAGCCACGTTAAGGACGAAGAGTTGTGGACGTGGTTTCTGATAAGCATTGTGCCATTAAGAAGGTAGTTAAAAACATGTACCAAAAAACACACCATGGGATATGCGACTACCACTTGTAGAAAAACTTAAAAAACAAGTTCAAGCACGATGACGTTGCAACACTTTTCACTTTGTGTAAGACTACTACAAGGTATCTAATTTCAATGGACATATGAACCAGATTCACACAGATGCCCACGACAGTGTCATGAAAATAGGCCTTGAGAGATGGACATGTGCACGATCATCGGTAAGGCGATATTGACTCATGACATCCAACATTGCGAAATGTGTTAACCCGTGTCTAAAGCACGCAAGACAAATGCCAATAACCATTCTAATTGAGTTCACTAAAGACATGTTTCAGTGTTAGTTCCATGACGGACACGAGTAAGCCGTTAATTTGAACAAGAACCTTAGCCCTTGGGCTACCAAGCAGCTACAAGCATGATTCAATGAAGCTCATCGCTTTACAATTAAACTTATTGACCAAGTGGAGTTCCAAGTTAAAGACAGGAAGAAAGACACAGTAGTCAACTTGTCCACAAAGACTTGCTCATGTTGGGAGTTCTAGACTAATCTATGACCATGCAGCCATGCCATTACAGCAATAAAGTAAAAAATTCCATGTTTTTTATTTGCTTTGTACGAATATCCATGTTTCTTATTTGTTTCCATTGTGGTTTTGTTGTCTTTGTAGTAAGTGCAAATGTGCAGGCATTGAATTATGCTCAAACTACTACAAGACTACCTTTTGGGTGGAGGGTTATGCTAGGACTATTCAGTTGAGATGAGCCTTGTAGCCAATTGGGATTAGCTAAGGCTTGATTTCAATCATGCAATAGTATCATTCATATTGAATGATTAAAGGTTTTTTTTTTCATCAATAAGACATCAATTATAATAAGTTATAAGTCTAATTGGATGAAGTCCATGAGATTAATATGCCTCGCAAGAGAACTGTAATGGGTTGCAGTTATGAGATCTTTATGTATCAAAGCATAATCTTAAAATGTTCTTGGTCAATGTATAATTGAGAATGGATATCAATGATGCTTAGAGACTGGTATATTATATGTTCCTTACTTTGAAAGTAAGCAATCGATCTCATAGATTGAAGTATAGAGATACTTGAAACTAAAATATAAGTGCTTGTCTAGGAGAGCAAGTTCACTGAACATGACCTGCCATGAGAAGTGCATTTGGTAATACACTCTAGTGTCTATGCAATACTTCTCATGTGTCAGTCATATAAATACTCCATAAACTTGAGACACCAAGTTATCTTATATGTGGAGTGCTATGCTTTAATTTCATCCGTACGGGTGCCTAACCAAGGATGCCAAAACAGGATGTTTTTGGGTATAGTATGAAGCATGTAAAGGTAAATGAATGATTAAGATAAAAATCATCACCTCAAGTGTTTTAGAGGAAATATCTTATTAGTTCTTGGTTAGCATTAGCTTATCAAAGTCCTTGGCTAAGGCAATATGGAGATTATGAAAATGTTTCATAAATCTTTATAAAGCTAATGCTATAACTGCAAGAACAAATATGGAGGTCAATAAGAGTAGACACTATACCAAGCTCTTATCATCTCCAAGATATATAATGAGGGAATGAATTATATTGATAGACTATACACTAAAAGGTTGTCAAAGAACCATTTGACTCTCTTAACAATTGGGTGGCCATGATGCATTGCTAGATGCCAATCTTGATGTATGGAAGATTATAAATTAATTGATTGAAATTTATATTTATTAATTAAGTCATTAATCAATTCCATTGCCAATATGTTAGGAACCTAATGGGTCACATACATTGATTATATTTGAATTAAATTGGGAGAGTGATGATTTAAGTTAGACTTAAATCACATGCTAGGTAATTAACTTTTATAAACTTAATTAAAAGAGTTTAATTAAGTTTTAGGCATAATTGTAAATAGTTATAAGTATAAGGTTTTGATTACAAAATATAAAGGAAATTAATTTTGATTTTAAGTTCCAAGGACTTAATTAAAAGAGTTTAATTAAGTAATGGGCCCAATATTATAAAGTGTCATAATATTGAGGGCTTAATTGCAAAATTGAAGTTATTTTAACCTAACTATGTAAATCACCTTTTAACTATTTTTCATATGAGAGTTTTTCATAATTGAAGAAAACCTAATTTTTGCTAGAAAAAGAAAAGCGTTTTCTCTCATTGCTGCCACTCCTTTTGCGTGAAAGAGAAAATTGCTTATGAAGTAATTTTAAAGAGAGGTTCGACTAAGCTTGTGAAAAAAAAAAGAAAAAGACCATTGTTGTCTTCTTTGTTAGCACAAAGTATAGTTAAAAACTCCCTCATTTATTGAAAGTTCATGTGCAATCATGTGTGCTACCTTTGGAGACTAAGCACTTGATTGGCTAAGGTTTTTTGCTTCTCGTTGTGTTCGCGGGATTGCTTCAAGAGGTGCCATTGTGATTACGAAATTACTTGGCAAGGTAACTTTCTAAATAGTAATTAATTTTATGTTTTTATGTGTTAAATATCACCAAGGTGATCCATGGGTGGAGGTATGTTTTGGTTGTTTAGTTATAAAGTTTTAATTTTCTTTTCACTGTGTATTTTGCGTATTTTGAGCATGCTGTCTATAACCAAACCCATCACGCTCGACTGGTTGGGCATCATAGTGATTGAGACATCCCCTCTGTTGTGAAAGCAATTATCATTTTGCCATCACCTTGGCGAGATCAAGTGGGAAGACCTAGGAGGAGAAAGATTTTATTAGCTAAGGAAGGTAGTTGACCACGGAGATGTTCACAATGCTTGAGATACGGTCATAATAGACAAAATTGTCCAACGCCGTTTGTAGTCCCATCCACAAATCTTGCACCAACTTTAAGTCATTCAGCGTCTCCATGACTACGATGATCAAAAACATGTTCAACTTGTAGACAACTTGGTCACACATGCAACACCTGTCTAATACGAACTATAAACTTTGCAAACATAAGGGGTCTTGTTGACGAAGACAATGTCTCCGTTAACTACATGTTTTAAGCATTGTAAAACTTGCTAGTAATGCAATTGTACCATTTTTGTATGAACTTCAAGATATAATGAAATATGTCTTTTAACTTGTTAATGCTTTACATGTGTTTGCAATTTCCATTATATTAACTTGTTAATGATTTATAACTTCTTCATGATTACTTAATTTTTCATAAGTATGTTTGTTCAAGCTCAAATTTAGGGTTGTTACATGCCATGCATTTGAAAAGAATAATTGTTACACACCATTCCTTAAAGAAAAGTTGGTGCTACATGCCATGCCTTAGTAGGCAATTATTGCTACACGATGCCTATATAATGTGTTGTTACACACCATGCCTTGTAGGCAATTGTTGCTACACACCATGCCTTAGTAAGCAATTGTTGCTACACACCATGCCTATCTACTGTGTTGTTACATGCCATGGGTAGTAGGTGAAAAGGATTTGAATCATGCTAAGATGGATCATACACAATGGAATATTATTAAAATTTTAATCTCTTAAGCATGGATCACTTTAATTGAAACTAATCTGAAAAAACGACAAGAAAAAGATTTTGACATACCTAAAAATTTGATGTCTGTTTTCCTTGGTGGAATCATCCTTGGGTTTTCGTTTTTGAGTTTTGTACACTAACTAGGACTTATCAAACCATAGCAGCACAATGGTCCTGCCTTTGATGGTGATCCACACAGTGATTTGTTGAAATCTCTTTACTAAGAGTGTGTGAATCCTTAAGCCAAAGTTTGTGCTAGCAAACTCTCAATTTTGAGATCCCTTATGTTTATCTCTTTTTGGCTGTAATCCTAACTCAACACATGAGAAAATAAAAACAAAACTTTTCTGTATGTTCAAGATGAGGCTAAAGGATTCTTTTATAAAGTGAATTAACCTACATTATATCCAATAAGGATTCGAAAATGTCTTGGGCTAATAGGGCCTTTATTTAATACGTCATTAAATCATGTTTGACTTAACCTAATACTTAATTACATTAAATTTCTATAAAATCAATTAGATCATATCCAATTGAACTCAAATTAATTTTGACAATTCACCTTATGTGTGTGACCTATTAGGTACCTAACATTTGGCAATAAATACAAATTAATTCAACTAAGAATTTATATTTATATTTATATTTATAGATCATGAGCGACATCTAGCAATATATCAAGGCCACTCAAATGTTAAGAGAGTTAATATGGTTTGACTAACCTTTCACTATATAGTATCTTAATGTAATTCAATCCTTTTATCATATATCCCAAATAGATAGAAAGCCTAGCTCGATGTCTACTTTCTAACTTATCCATATTAATTATGCAGCTTCTATATGACCTATCAAGATTGTCTTGGCCAAGGACTTTTAGTCAATACAAGGCAGGAGCAAATGAGATATGTCCCATTTAAATCACTCGGGGTGATAAATCCTTTCTAAACTACTTATTTATCTTCGCATTCTTGATGTCATACCCAAAAGCACCCTATTTAGGCATTTGGTCACCTCCAGACCCATAGAGGTGAAATCAAAGCGTGACAATTCACATGCAAGATGACCTGGTATCACAAGTCTAAGGATTACTTAGACCACTGACACATGAGAGTATTTCCATAGACACTTGAGTGAAATACCAAATGGAACTCTCATAACGGGTTATGTTTAGTGAACTTTGTCCTTAACAATCACCCACATACTATCCCAAAGTATCTCATATGTTTCAACCTATGAGACCAATTGCTTACTTCCTTAGTAAGGAGGCTAAACATGTACCAACCTTTGAGCATTGTCAATGTCCTTATTCTTGACAATACAATGACCAAGAACATATTTAGGAACAAGGCTTTGATGCATAAGAATCTCATAATTATAACCTTTATAATTTCTTTGTAAGGCCATTATGTTCCAAGGACTTTACCTACATAAGTCTCTCATAACTCTTTATAAATAAACTCATGGATAAAGAAATACCTCATACATTATATAAAATATCCATAATGTATTTAACATGAAATATGACCAATTAATGTAGTGTTTTATAAGCACAAAATTGATTGGCTTGTAAGGCTTACACTAACAGTAGGCATTTGTTGTTACCTGCCATGGGTATTAGGCAATTATTACTACACGCCATGCCTTAGTAGGCAATTGTTGCTACATGCCATCCTTTAGTAGGCAATTGTTACATGCCCACTTATTTACATGCCATGTGTAAATAGACACTATTATTACATGCCATTTAAAGCCTCTTTTTATAATTTTCTTCTTAATTTCCCTTTTCTTGGTGGTTGATCTTAATTGTTTTCAAACTAAATTTAGTGTAAGAAAAGTATTTTAGGTCTTCTATGCAATTCCTGTGACAGATATGACATGCCTTTTGTTTTTTATTCATTAGGAATATCTTCTAAGTTATGTTGAGAGATCTTTCTATAGAGATTTTCATTGAGAGATCTTTTTTGTGAGATTTCTCAATATTCCTTGTGATCATTGATGAGGGTTAGAGATACTTTCTTTATATTCTTTTAAGCTTGCATGATTTTCTCATGGTAAGGTTCAAGTGCTTGAGGGAAGTAATCCCAACACATTTCAACATTTAGATTATTGCTTCCTAATGAGGCTGTGTAGAGAATATTCCTCGATACTAAGTTATCTCTAGCCAAAGGTGGTTGCTTCAATGGAGACCGGCTTGAGGTAACTAAGTACCGAGGAAAAGGCTTTGTTTTACCCTTATTTTCTATAGTGTTTATGGTTTGTTTTTTATCACCCAAATTCTTGAATGTTTTTAATGGCATTGCTGATCTTGTGTTGTTTAATTTGGAAGCAATGGTGTGAATGAAGACCAATTTATTTAAGTTTTTGTGAAATCCCACCTTGAATAAGAGGATAAGTTAAGAAATCCTTAGCTAAACATATAGATTACATATTTTGAACATTAAACTTAGTTTTAATTTTCAAAAGAATTCATTGACACTTTTGGTGTTCTGTCACTTTTGAAGTAGAAAATTTTCTAAGTCTAGAAGGGGTCAAAATATTTGATTTTTATAGAATGATAATTTGGAAATAAAAAATGGTGGTAATGATTTCCTTGAGTTTTAGATGATCAAAAATGATTTTTCCATAATTTTTTGAATACGTTTGCTATGGTATATGGGAGCTGCAAATTTAAATTCAATCGAACTTTTTTGATTTTGTTCTTGAAACCAAAATTTAGATTTGATTCTTATGTATTTTGATTTTTTTTATATTTTTATTGAATCCAAATGGGAGGTTGTTTTCTTGTTCACATTAAATATCTTGAGTAAATGGAGAGTAAAAAGTAAAGAGGACATTAACTTAAATGGTATTTAATAAAAATAAACTAGGTAGTTTTTTATAGGCAATCTGCCTTAGAAATAACATTTGGTCTCAAATGTATTGATACATGTTCATGATGTATTAATACATTTAGCCTAGAAAAGGTTTTTGATGAATATGTATTGATACATGTTCATAATGTATCGATGCATTTTCTCCAGAATCAAATGTATCGATACATAGGCTAATGTATCGACACATTTCATCGATTTCAGAAAACTAAAAGGGTTAAAAATATATTTTCACACCCCAACTTATAAATATACCACATTTTTCGAGGGTTGGCAACCCTCAACACACTTGCAAGGTAAAACCCCAACTCTTAAGCTCTTCCAACTCATTTTTAACTCAAATATTCATTTTTTATGATTAAATGATGTGGTTTTGAGTTATTATGAAAAAGGTGACATTTTTAAGCTTTGAAAATTTTAAATCTTGATTTCTAGTTTTTGAAAATATGATTTTGTTGCCCAGATTTTCTTTGGTAATAAATCTTAAAGGTTTTGTGACTTTCTTAAGCATTTAAGCTCACCTAAGGTAAGGATGAAAGATTTATGGGTCTCGAAGCATGGGTTTTAGTTAGAAAATTAATTTAGCAAAAAACAAGTAGTTTCGAAAGTACCTAGAATGATTGTTACGAGATTTTATTCTAGGAAATGATTTTGATGATTGTTGTATGATAGGAACACTTGAAAAATCCACAGATAACGTCAAAACGGAGTTGTGATTGGAGCTAAGAATTGACTTTCCAATTAAGTGAGTGGATACATCTTTTCAAGTATTTTAATATGTAACGTTAGAATGATTTTTATGGAAATGGTTGTTTAAGCATGTTGAAAACTTATTTCCATAAATGGTTTATTAAAGGATTTGAATTATAAGGTTTCATGAAGTTTTCAAGGAAATGTTCAAATGACTTGATTTGATAATGATTGTGATATGTGTGATACAATGATTTTCAAATTGTTTATGAATCTATTATGTATGTAAATATGCTACTATGTACTAGTTTTCAACAAAAAGGGACAAGCCCTTTTATGTTTGTAGTCCACTCGATTATTCCAGCCTTTGGGATAGTGTGGGTAAGAGATATTTCTATGGTTAATGTATGAAAGTTATTATGCACATGTTAGATACGATGTAGCATGATAAGAATGTTTGATGCAAGAGTTCCATTTATGAGATTATAACATGTATTCCATGCGATATATGTGTTAAGTATATCATGTACATTATGGGCTAAGCATGTAAGTGATTTATGAGGTTATGAAATGTATGCCATGAGATGTATGTGCTGAGATAGTCATATACATTATGGGCTAAGCATGTAAGTGATTTATGAGGTTATAAAATGTATGTCATGAGATGTATGTGCTGAGATAGTCATATACACCATGGGCTAAGTATGATGATGATTTATGGAAATGTTATATATTCAAGATGCAAGCTAAGGACAAGAACGATCCTAAGCTTAAGAGATCTTATGATGATCGTGGGTGAGGCTGAAGTGCCACTCACGTAATTTTGATGATTGTTCACTTGAGGTGAACTAGGTGATAGTCAGGACATTGTCCACTACCCACCTGAGTGGGGTGGGACCACTTGGTAGATCATGGATGAGGTCAATGTGCCATTCACGAGAGCATATTAGGAACCCAAAATAGTGGGGGGTTAAACCACTATTCGTTGGAATAGGGCAAACCCACTCATAGTTAGAATGTTATGACGAATGAGATAAATTAGTTAGAGAAATGATTAAATGAGTATTGCCTCATGATTTTTGCTTAAATGCTCAGTTTATGACTATATGAGTATTGATGATGTTATTCACATTGTATGTGGTGATATTAGCTTGGTTAAATAAAACCTTAGTCTAGATAATGATCCCTCAATGCTAGAAAGACATATGAATGAGTTAGATTCAAGAAATCACCTAGATAATTGGATTCTGTGGTGAAAGTATCGATACATAAGAAGTATGTATTGATACATTTTCAACAGAATGCTACAAGAGGCATTCTGTGTGAAATGTATCGATACATTACCAAGGGTATCGAAAGATTCCTTGTATGTATCGATACATTCTAGAATGCATCGATAGAATTGTTGTAGAATTGGATTCTCAAGTGATTTTTAAGAGTTTTTCAAGATTAAATTGTTTATAGTGATTTATGTAAATATGTTTTCCATGCAATGTTATTCAGAGGATGATTAAATGCTATGTTTCATGAACATCATGGTAATGTGAAAGGATTTGTGAATCATATATATTTATAATTGCATGCTTATGAAAAACTCATATCCCCTGGCTTGTCCCCTTCCTCGTATCTACTCAGGGAGTCTTTGTGACTCACACATTATTTTCCCTCACTATTTTTGTTACAGATTAATGATATCACTCTCTTGCTAGCAACCAATGTCAGAGAGACGTGATCCGTTCATTTCTCATTAGTAAGTGAATAGCAGCCTCTAGATGCCTAATGAGTCGAGTCATGTTCCGTTGACAAGTCAGTCTATATTATGTTTCTGTTTGCAGACTAAGAACGTGTTTTAATGGATTATGAACAAGTTATGTTAATGTAGCCAAATGTTTAGGCACTTTACATTACGAATGTTATGTTAAAATGTATATAATGCCTCAAGAGCCCATATGGACACCTGAGTGTGTTGAGACATGTAAATTTTATGGTGCACTGAAAATGTGGCATTTTGATGATATTTGAAATGTTGCACTGACACTAATATGTTGAGAAGTTCCATATATGTGTAATGTTGCATATGATGGTATGCATGAGTTGATATTGTATGCCTATGGATATTTATATATGCTTTTGCATTGATGAATGTTTAATGATGTATGCTAAAGAGGCTTGCTTGGGCTTAGTGGGCTATACTCGTCTATATTCATGCGTCGGTCGTGTTCCATTATAAAATGGGATGTGACAGTTTTGCTCTATGAAATGGATGCAATTCAAAATGTAAAGGCTCCGAAGATGATACACGTCATGCATAATGACTAAGCTGTTATATGCCATGCGTAAATAGACACTATTTTTACACACCATGGATACTAGGCAATAATTACTAAATGCCATGCTTATATATATTACAAGTTACATGTCATGCCTATATATGTTGTAAGTTACACACATGCCTAATAGGTGAAAAATAAGTCATTCTCATTTATATACCATTAAATTTACCTAATACTACTTTCAAGCAGCCTACTTATTTTTTCTTAGAGGAAGAAGTCAGTTTTGGATGCAGATAAGCAACAGTACCAATAGATGAAATCTTGAAATTCCTTTGAAACCTTTTTAACTTTTGAACTGCATCCTTCTATTTGGGAATAAGGCTGAGTAGTCAAGTGAAATCAACAAGACCACTAAGCTCATCCAAGAAATCTCTTTTATAGTAATGAAAGACTTTGCTGGTCGTCTCACGTAGATCATGTATGACTAAGACTTTCCTCTACATTGTGTGTTCCACTAAATCATAAAAAGCTGCATTTGCTCCAGCTTTGACCTACTTCGTAACTTTTGATATATGAACCTTCCTTATTATCTTTTTAATTATTGATTTTGCAATGTCCAACCAAGAAACTTTGGTCAAGTAAGGTTTAATATGTTAAACGCCTCTTTCACATGATTTTGATAGAGAGTTGCAAAAAATACAACTTTTTTGTGAATGAAAATGCAAATATAGCACTTAACGTGACCAAGCCACTACTTGATATGTGGAAGAAATTTCTCATCTCTAATCAAGAACATTTGTAATTCAGGTATTGTATTTCTTTCCTAAGTCTACTCTTTCATTACATAGATCACACACACACATATATGATATCATTATGAAATTTACATTGATGGAAAGATAGTTTCCCAAACGTTTTAATGATTTCCCAAAATTCCTTATAAATTCTATTTCTATGAATTGAACCCATAAGTTGTAACCTCTAAAAAGGTTGATTAATATTTAATGCATAATTTTCTATTTTTCAAACTCTATCAAAACTTCAGAATTGACAAGATGTCATTTGGAATTCAAGAGACACAATGTTTAAAATAGTAATCCTAAACCCCATCTTTTAAAAACCTCAAATTGGGAAGTGGAAAGGTTGAAAATTTTTTGTGTACATGGCGTCTAGAAACTTTGAAAACATGGTGTGTTGGAAAATTTATGAACAAGCGTGTATCAACCATTGAATTTTAAGCATGCCACGTAATAACTTAGTTATTATGCATGGTTCATAGTAACTAATAATTTATTAGGTTGGCTTGTAGCAACTAAGGATTTATAGGTAGATTGTGTAATAACTTAGTACCGGCATGGCATGTAACTGACAATATATATAGGCATAGTGTGTAACTGACAATATAGGTAGGCATGGGGTTTAACAACAAGTGCGTAGCATCTATGGCGTGTAATAACAGTTTATTTATGTATGGCATGCAAGAACTCTATTTGTTGGAATGGCATGTAGCAACATTTGGTATTGTCGACGTGGCATGTAAGAACTCAATTTGTGGCCATGGCGAGCAAAACCAATGCATATGTACGCATGACGTGTAATAACACTATAAATATAGTTGATAATTAAGTAGCAAAAAATCACATCATTGGTCATTGCTTTTGACGATTCAAAACACACAACTAAACAAAACTAGTGATTCATTTCCTAATTAAATAAAATGTTTAGATGCTACAAGCCATGCCTAAAAATCCTAAAATGCTACATTAATAAATAATAAATGATTGATTTGGGATCAAAGAAAGAAAAACAACACATAATTGGGACAAAAAAGTTACAATCATAAAAAAGTATAAAAAATATTAAAATAAATAATTAAATATCTATATTAATTCATGGTATGAATCTGGTAATGAATTCCACTTGGCATATCTTTGATTGCCTTGGCAGCATCAGTAGTTTCCTGATAATCTCAATGTGTTCTCCAACATCCTAGGCAATTTGTTTTCTAAGCTTTTTCAAAACTCTTGCATTCTTTAGGAAATACTCAACCATTTCTATATGACCACCAAATGAGAAGATTTCAATCACCTTAAGGGTTAAGAAGAGACAAGAAGGTATATTTTCAAGTTGATGCCAGAATAAAGCTCTAATAGATCCCTAAACCCAAAAAGAAAAAGGATACCGTAAGAGCTTACAACTTTACAAATGCATAAAGTAATTGTTAGATAAACTTTAATTTATATAGTATGAATGATAAGAGTCTCGAAGTTAAGTTAATTCAACTTTCAAGCAACTTAGTCTAGGTTTTTCCATCAAACAATGCCTTTTAATCAATACATGGACTAGGTTGAGAAACACAAGCAGAGGCTTCTTACACAAACTTAAAGCCTAAAATTACAAAAAATTAATAAAAAAGGCAGTGTTAGATTATAAATTGCAATAAATCTGCAAATTCAAGATATTACACTACTCAAAACCATAAATCTATCAGGCAAGAATTTACAAGTATTCTTTTGAGGTATCTTTTGATACTACCAATGATGGGACATTTATACAAATTATATTTCAAAAAATTAACTTCAATAAGAAAGAGTAAGTGAACTTACCTAGAGTAAGTGATCATTGCAAGAAAGTGATTGAATATTACTAATTCCATTAAACAAATTACTTGCAGCATCATGGTCAACCAACTGACCTAAACAACGATGTAGATCACTCATTTCAGTGTTGACGAGAAAATGTAGGTTTACTAATGAATAGTCATTTACTATACTACTAGTGTATTTGATGTAGACAAGACTTGGGGCATCAGTACCAACATGAAGAGGTTGATATGAGGTATCATCCTGATGCTCTAAAGTCAATCTCTTTTGCAAAGGTTTAGAAATATGTAACTCTCTTAGATTGTGAAAATTATTAAAAGAGTGTATTAACAACTCCTCAAGCACAAGGCACCTAAACAAAAGCCTTTGAAAAAAATCATTATCGATAAAGTCTACACCACTACAATGGAGACTCTTTAGACTTGGAAGGCAAACATGAGTAGGAATGGTCATAAAAATATTATAAACATGTAGTTCCAATTTCACGAGTGTATTATTTTTAAAGAGACTCGTTGGTAACATAACACTAGAATCTGTAATCTGTATTTGTAACAAAAGTTTTTGAACACTTCACCATAATGGAAAACATATCCACCTAAAATGTCAAACACTGTTCTATAAAATAATTACGACGTCATTTACATGCTCAATAGAATGTTTGCATATTTAGGAAGTTCGAGGAATCGTTAAAAGATGATATTACCCCTAATGGTACTATTAAGTCGATTAAGCCTCGAACTAGTTCAAATAGGAATTTTAAGGTGAAATTAAGAGTTTCACAGTTCAGGGATGACTCAAAATGGTAATTCGGAGTTCAAGGATCAATTTGGAGTCAAACCGAAATTTTTACTATCCAAGGGCAAAATGGTCATTTGCCACTTGAGGACAAAATGAACATTTTTAGAAAAGATTTTTTGGTCCCATTTGACTTATTGGAGTATGATTTGAAGTTTAGAAGTGAAAAATTTTAATTCCGGTATAATTTGGAGTATAGGGGTGAAATGGCAATTTTGCCACCCTGAGGGTAAATCGGTAAATTTTCACCCCCGACACTTGTCAAGATCAAGAGATTTTATTCATCATGGAAATGGATAAACATGAGAAATGTGTGGTGGAGAATTAAAGAATTAAAAGTCAAATATTTAAAATTTGAACCAATAAGGAAATGCCATGTGTCATGTTTTTATTATTTTATTATTTCTTTATAAAAAGGTAAAAAATCAGCCCATTTCTCCCATAGTGATCAGCCAAACCAGAAGAGAAGAGAAACCAAGGAAGAACAAACCCTAGGTGGAAAAAATCAAAGAGAAAGTGTTGGAATTCAAGGATTTGATCAAGCAAAGGTAAAATTTCTTTGATTTTGCTAGTGATTTACCTTGCCCATGCATTTTCCCTCAATTTTCATGGTTAAATTACATGTTTTCATGATGAATTCATGACTGGTCAAAATGGGTATGGAGGGAGAATGATCTTGGATTGGTTTGATTTTTAGGTATGTTAGTGTTTTTAGGTGATTGATGATGTGTAGCATGAAAACAAGTGAAGAAAACCACCAAAGGTTTTGAACCCATCAATAGCCGAATTCTCTAAGTGAATAATGAGGAAGAATGGGATGTTATTCTAGGTGATTTGATTAAGAAATAATAGTTTTTGGGGTAGGAATTAATGAATTATGGAGAGAAAATTAAGTAAGAAAAATCACGGAGTTAGTGTACCATTGTTGGCCGAAAGTTCCAAGAAGAAAAGTGAAGATAAATTTTGCCTAATTGTGTGTTAATTAGTTATGCTTGGTGAATTGAGGGATTGGAAAAGAAATGGAGCAAAATTGAAGTGAAATTGGACGCATTGGCCAATTTAGCGGATGAAAAATCGACTTAGGCCAATACCGAG
This sequence comes from Theobroma cacao, assembly GCF_000208745.1. Lineage (NCBI taxonomy): Eukaryota > Viridiplantae > Streptophyta > Magnoliopsida > Malvales > Malvaceae > Theobroma > Theobroma cacao. Next base: position 6,697,869 of record NC_030855.1, on the reverse strand, counting down.
TCTGGATGGCTACCCGTGCATTTTTCATTTCATATCATGCATATCTATCGAGCCTGAAATAGCTTATGACTGTTAGACACAATCTAATTGGAATATGTGTCATGGATTATGGCTAGGTGATGAGCCATTGATACGGGTAAAGGACTGTACCCTCAGACTGAAAATAAGAGTATTTTTACTCCTAATACTGTGAGTGAACTTATTATCGTCTTAATTATCTAGAGTAGTTTTATACAATTATGTGATTTTATAGAAAATGGGTTTAAATGGTAAATTGCTATGTTTTAGGAGAAATTGTGATTTTATAAAATGATTTCATAAAATTGTCTTGAAATTGAATGATGGCTTTGAAAATTTGAGTAATTGGAGACCATGTGATTTATTGTAAATTATGATTTGAATTAAATGGCTTGTGATAAATTGGCATGATTGGCTGAATTTATACTTGTGTTGAAAAATATGAAATGTCTATTTTGCCTTGATAAATTGGTTAGTAATGTAATTGCCATGATATGCCATTGAGATTTGATTAATTGGTGGATTAAAGATTAGCTACTGCAGTGGTGGGGGGTTCCATGGACCAGCCTATTAGAGGGGCACGGTAAACTCCTTTATATTCTCACCTCGGTCGTAGAGGCGCGTAGGGTATCTCTTAAGGTGGGCTTTTTGAGTGCACTTCACGTTAACCACCACGTGAGAGTGAGACTCAGCCAACGCCAAGGAACGACTGTGATGTTCAACGAAAAGTGTATTTTATGCAAAATATGAATTTTTAACGGCCTTGGCGGTCTCAGTGGGATACCTTGACTAAGGTACCCGCAAGAATGATTTTGGCAGGAGCCAAGTTTTGAGAAATTCACGAGCCATATTGATTTTTTTATTGAAATGAATATTGGTGTTGTGAAAAATTTGTTGAAATGAACTATTTTTAATTGTCTCCCTTTACTTGCCTTTAGATAGTTTAGATGGTGTCTGTTTACTCACTGGGATTATGTAATCATAATTTCACCCTTCTTCCTATCCATTTTTCAGGCTCAGGACAGTTTGTTGATAGTTGATTAAGACGAGAATTAATCTCGGAGTTGCATCCTAGAAAGTAAGGGTTCGTAGCCCTACACCTTCTTGGTCAGTTGGGGGTCCACGTGTCACTGTAAAATTAATTGTATACTTCAGTTATCTGATTTAAAGTATGTATGAACATATTTATCTTTTACACCATGTTTTTGACGGGTTTCTGTATTTTTGAAAAAAATGACGAAAATGCCCCTGTGAGCCAAAAAATAATATTTTATTATTTTGATTTGGAAATGACTTATGATTTCTTGAAATGCGAGATTTAATAACTGTCGCTCACCGGGGAGATACGGAAGATGATGCTAAGCCTTGCGGGATTTCGATCGGCATTCGGGGTAATGAGTGCCTATCGAGAAGTCGCGACGGTTATCACGGGCCCGATAAGAGTTTCGGGTTGTGACATAAAAAGTCGATAAACATCCACATCTCCATAAAATAGATGAAAATGGAAAAGAAATCTCTCAATACATTTCGCATTATGGGAAAGCAACATTCTATCCACAAAGTTTATGAATTGATATGAAGTGTGTTCTTCATCAGATAAATGAATAGAAGAAACTGAGGTCGAAAAAAACCTCCACCTACTTGATAAAATGGAGGTATGGATTGTAGCTTTTATGGGAAGCAAGGACAGGATGTGAGATAAAATTGAATTTAGGAAAGCATTGAGTTTGTTAATGTTGTTGTTGCCTTTAGGATACTAAATGGTGGTTTTGGTGCGCTTGGGGCAAGTGGCCATTTGGGGATTTTGAAAAGTGGTGGTTAAAGTTACCTTTAACCGATTAATAACTTTTTGACTTGAAACTCTTTTAACCATTATTTTTCACTAACTTCCTTTTAATTGATTAATCCTTCCTTTAACTAATTGAAGCTCCTTTTCCTCCAACTTTAGCTGATTAAAATAAACTTCAACCAATTAAAAATTCTTTGAATTTCAATTTCTTTATTTGGTGCCCTTTAATGGTCAACTTCATTTTGAATTTGAACTTTGGCATTTTTAGGTACTTCAAGTTTGACCTTTAATCGATTAACCCCTTTGGTTAACTAATTAATAAGCTATTGATTTGTGTTCAGTACCCTCTTAACTGATTAAGCCTTGTATTAACTAGTTAAGACCTTTTTTCCTGTTTTTGTGTAGTGCCCAAAATTGCTTTAACTGATTAAGGATTTGTATTAATCAGTTAAGACTAATCTGTCTTTATTAAAACTCTTTCTTCTTTACTTGTTTAACCAATTAACCCATCTTGTAACTAAACAGGCATCTTGACTTGGTTTCAAGTACCAAATATATTAATGAATTTAAGCTTTTTCCTGCACATTTAAGGAACATAGTTAGACTTAAAGAATGATTAATGTTTTGTTATCATAAAAAACATATGGAATTAACAATCTCCCTTTTTTTTATGATGACAAAACACCTTTAAATTTATGAGTATAATGTCATTAAAAATATGTTAAGTACTTAGACATTTCAAAAGCAAATGCATGGGAGTTTTTAACATGAATAAATTAAGTGCAAAACTCATTCAAGCAATTTTGATAATTTTTGTCATTTCAGAACTATAATCAATTTAAAGCTAATAAAGATAACAATCTCCCTTTTTTTGATATGACAAAAACTTTGAGAAAAATTTGCTTGAAAAAAGACTCACCCTACGTTTAATCATGAAATACTTTTATAAAAAATATAAGAGATGATAAAATATTTAAGGATTTGAAAAACTCCCCGTCAATAGTTGCAAGGTTCAAAATGTGATTAAAGCTATAAGGTCCAATATTCCTTTTCAAATATGCAAATTTTCTCAATATCTCTCCCCCTTTTTGTTATATCAAAAAGGAAGATAGAAGCATAATAAGCATAATAATTTGCAATCCACAATGAACACAATAAGGAACATACCAATTGTTAAAAATCAATATTAGGCTCAATTAACCAATTGATAGGTATAAATAAAAGCTCCCCTTTTGTAAAAGCAAATAAGCCCAAAATAAATGGTGACAGATAAAATCATTTTAAGACTTATTATACCAATTGGCAAAACACTAGTGAAGGCTCCCCCTTTTGAAAGGAAATTAAGCACACTAAGCATATCAATTTGTTAATTTTAACACATTTAAGAAAGATTTAATCAATTTTAAATCTTAAGTGAGAAGACTTAAGATATTAATTTAAAGCTAGATGTGAATTGAATGAACTTAAAGCTTGATATCAATATTTGGAATGAACTAAGAAACTTGATATCAATTATTGATTTCAACATTCAAGCATAATTGAGAAGCAATGAAAAGCACAATATCAATTCAGTGTTTAAAAGATATTACCACACTAATGAAGAACACCAATTGTTGGATTATCACCACAACTTGTTGTTGAAGCTACCAAGTGCTAGTGACACCAATTTAGATTGAAAGAATTCATGCAAACATATCAGTCAATGATTAACTCCCTCTTAAGAAGTCATAAAGTCATTATCAATTGTTAGTAAAGGAAATCATGAAACAAAAGGAGAAGAGACGAGGAAAATAATCACTTTAAAGCATAATGTTACTCCCCCTTAGAGAAATCATGAAACCAATAAGTTATCAATTGTTAAAAGACCATTTGTTAAGAGAAAAATCATGAGCCTAGAATAAATGAGTATTTAAGTAAATATTCAATATGTTCATCTAATACTTAAGTATTCATGGAACTAGATGAGTATGAGAATTTAAATAAATGTTCAATATATGCGTCAAATACTCATATTTTCAAGAAATATATGCAAAATAATTCCTAGGCGTGTTATCAAGCATCATTTTCAAACATCATCAAGCATCATTTAACATTTTTAATTTTCATCAATCATTAAGCATCATCAAGCATTCATTACGCATTCTCAATTATCATCATCATCAAGCAAGCATTACCAAGCAATATCAATGAATAATTTTCAAAGAATTCTTCATCATCTGAAGATGAACTCAAGAAAAAGAATTATCATTAAGCATTCTTAATTACCATTTTTAGCAAGCACTCCAAGAAATATTCTCCAAATCATGTATGAAACTATCAATTCAAGGAGAATTTTCATATCAAGAAAATATTATTATTAATGAAGTATTACCTAAGCATTTTGCACTTATTGCAATCATGTAAAATATTATGATAAAGTAAGCACAAGCATGATTTCAAGAAATAAAATGGCTATCTTCATTAATCATGAATCTAATTTGTTTATCGAAATGCAAGCATGAGTTCAAAATAGACATATACCCATTCAAAATAATGCAACCGTTGAAGTTCAAGAAACATTCTATTTCTCAATAATTCATAATTCATGAGTGATATCAATTGTTATGGAATGTTGAAAATAAAGCACTCAACTCATGAATATGTTAAAAATGAATGTTCAATCATCAATGAATACCAATTGTCAAGATTCAAGAAAGAAATATTCAATCAAACCACATTCTGCATTCATTGTTAACTAAAGCTATAGGCCATATTTAATTTGACATGTGAAGTTATTTATAGTAACCTATAAGCTAAAGTTGGATACACACCAAATTTTTAGATCATGTGAACATTTAAGACTCAATGAAGACATAGTCAACATTCAAATGCATATTCAAAATAAATTTCAACACACAATGTATGTCATGATCAAACTTGACTTGAGTTATGTAATTAAGTATGATAAGTAATTTTATTACTTAAGTCAAGTTTTAGTCTTCCATCATTAAGGTCAAGCAAGATTAAATGTCATGTAAGCACGAAACTTGACCAAAATAATAGATGAACCAAGAATATTTTTCATTTAGTTTAATCAATTCATCCTAATCAAATTCATATACATAAAGAAGAAACCAATCTTGAAACAATTATTTAGGCATAAACATAAAGCACATTTCAAGAATTGTTGCTATATTAGCATTTAGAAGATTTTTAATTTTCAAGAAATGATTTGTCCATATAAGCACATGAGAAATGATAAAAACAATAAATTCTACACTTATGAGCAGTTTCTCATTTTTCAATTTTAGCATCGTACACACAAAAAGTATGAGTTTGCACCAAATAATTATGAAAATAATCATAGTGCATGTTGTAAGAGCCAAGAGTCATGATTAGAATGAAATCTATGAAGTAATTTAATGCAATGACAAGGAATGGAGTAATAAGTCATTTTAAGGCATAAAATCTTATCCATTTTGGCTATCGTCTCGTAGGTATCAATACTTGCACTTTTGTTGCTCGAAAATGCAGAAAATTTTTCCTTTCAAAGCTTGTGCAAGGAGTCCAAAAATAATTTGTGAGTCAAATTAAATTCAAATAGCTTTAAAATATCATTTTGGACATGTATAGCCTAAAGTTCTTTAATAGAAACATGTGAACTCAAAATTTGGCTCACATTTTCCAATAGTTGCTTATTGTACTCAAACTCTAAGTAGTTAAATAGCTTATGTATAAACTTATGCCTCTGATATGCTCAAGCATGATCCATGTTTATCATGATGCATGAATATGATTTATAAAATATACAACAAACATATTAAACACCGTTTAAGCATAATAAGCATCAAATTTAACATTTTCAACATTTTTCCAACATATGGACAAAAATACCTTTGAGATCATTCAAGCATTCATTTGCAACAGGAACAAGATATAATAGCATTTTCAACAAAAGGTTCACTTGTTCAAGTTTTATATCATTGAAATCATTATAACCTCAAAGATGTCAACCATTGCAAACAGATTTGTTCATTTGCTTGGAAAATGTCATCAATGTCAAATTATTACACTCAATATCTTACTTAAGAAAACCCTTTCAATCAATTTCACAAATCATGAGAAATTCCAAGCAAAATGGAATCTGTGCAATTTATATACATATATCAAATCAATTTTGCTTAACCATGCTATATCATCAAAAACAAAGAATTAATAAATCAATTTCAATCAAAGAGAACAAAAAGCTTTGGCAAGAAAATCATTTGATAAAGATTTAATCTCTCTTTTCAAATTTTGCACTTAAAACATACAGGATTTAAGTTAGACATGCTTTGTGTAAAATCATGAGCTCAATGTTGCTCAATTTTGTTTAATTATGCTCTAAATGGTTTATGAAATATGCAATGAGCATGATGAATCATGTTTATGCATGTAAATGGTCATTTTTAAATATCTCACAATCATGTGCTAAAAATACCTTTATGACCATTTAAGCTTACAAGCAATCATGCACATCCAATAAGAACAAGTCAATAAGTATTTTCATCACGAACCAAATTTGTTTAATTCATAAATCATTATAAACTTAAGGATGGCGAACATTTTTATCATATAAGCTCATTTTGCTTTTAAAAATACCACTTCAAGTAGTCAAAGCTTATCATGCTCAATTTTAACCAACTGGAAACATTCAAATAAGTCTTAAATGACAAAGCAAACTTGTTCAAGTGGTCAAATTATCTTAAACATAAGAAAATCAAAAAGTCAACTCTTCAAACTCAATTTTCCTTATTTGTGCTACAAGAATAGGTAGTTATGGAAATCAATCTATTTATTATGTTAATCATTTCACATGCCATCACCATCAAGCCTTTTGTGCTTAAACATATGCTCAAAAATAATTTTTGCTCAAAAAATTATGAAATCAATTTCACAAAACGTGAGAAATTATATCAAAACAATTTTCCACAATCAAGAAAAATCAATGAAGCTCAATTATATAAAAAAAAGAGAAATTTTTCAAAAAAAAAAAAGCTTTTGGCATCAGCATGAAGAAATATTCAAGATCAAACATAACCACATACTCAATATTTATGCTCATATTTCCTTCAAGATTATACAATTTATAGCATGTATCATATCAAATCAAATTGCATAACCAAAATTTATCAATAAAGCTTAAATAAGAGTAGGCAAAGAATTACGTAATTAATATTCAAGCAAGAAAAGGTAATAAAAGTTCTAAATTGAAAAGGAAAACAAAAGCCAAGCTAAATCAATCAATATCAAGAATTTGACAAACAAGAAACATAAGAGTAAATAATCAAAGTTCACAATTTGAATAATACATGACGTTGGTATAAATAATACCCAATTTTCATTGTGTGTCTAGAGGGCATTCAGTTTTCAAGAATTTGTTCCTTCTTTACTCTAGCACACTTATAAGAGATACTTTTCATTTAATCTTTGGTATCCAAATTGCTTTGGATCCTTGATAGTTAGTCTCATCATGTAAAATTCCTTTTAAAACCCACACTTGTTTAACTTTATAAGGTAGATATTTCTTAATTAGACAAGCGTGTTAAATATGATCATGAAAGTTATAATAGTTGCATTTGGTTATCTTTGAAAGTAGGGAATTCATTAAAACCTTTTGCTTTTCATTTGTCAAATCTTCAAGCTTCATATTCACATCTAAATTCTTTTTTTCCAAAATGTCAATTTTCTTTTAAGAGATTTCAAAATCCATTTTCAATTTTTCATATTTATTTTTCAAATCAATTTTTGCCTTCATTAAGAAATCATTTTCTTGTATTTCAAATTCATTTTCTCAAATTCACATAAACATTTTCAATCCTTTTGCCAATGAATACAACTTTATTAATCAATGTCAATCACATGGCATGCATGAGAATCAAAGAAAACTCTAAATCCTCTACCACAAAGATGACTAATCCTTAATAAGTTATGCTTTATACCTTCAACAATTAAAACATGCTTGATTTGAGTTTAAGAAGTGTTACTAATGGTTCTAATTCCTTGGATGATAACTTTGAAGTTGTAACCAAAAAAGACACTATCGTTTCTCCTTTTATCAAGCTTGATAAACAAATTTTCATTTCTTATTATGTGCATTGAGCAGCCACTATCCAAGTACGAAGGTTGTCTCTCATTTGGTTGAGCTTTCAAACATTGTTCATTTTACTCTTGCTCAACCTATAAAATAATTTTTCATTTCTTTTTCAAAAGTACCCATACTTTGATGGGTCATTGGGTGTTAGTAAGCACATGAGAACCTTTAAGCACCCAAACCAATTTAGTCTTGGGAAGGTTACTTCCCTTATGATAGCAACATAAGAGATGTGACCTTTTTTGCCACAAATATAACAATAAGATGAAAATGCATCCTTTTTCCTTCAAAAATTGGCATTTGTCTTTGGTTATTTTTCCTTTTACAATTTCAATTTTGAAATCTCTTCTATTGAAGTTTTAATCAACATTTTCATCCAATGCCTTTTGCAAGGCCATATTTTTGCTATCTAATTCCAACTTCAAGAATTCAAAATCAGTTTTAGAATGCTCTAATTCAGCTTACGAAATATTTGTTTGTTCATAAATAAATTTGAAATCAAATGAAATCCTTTCCAAATCATTTTCTAAAGATAGGCTTTTCTTCTTTAAAACTTTATACTTCAAAGCAAGTTTTGCAAATTCAGCATATAATCCTTCATACTCATTTTGAAGCTCATCATAAGGAATATTAGACAATTTAGAAATTACCTCAATTTCTTCTTCTTTTGACATCGAACAAAAGTTGGCTTTAGCTTTCCTCTTCTTTTTTCTTCTTCTTCCTCTTTTTTCATTTTCAACTCATGAGTAAGAAGTGAGCCACAAACTTCATCAAGGGCAGTGACTTTAAGATTTTTGGTTTCTCTAATTATTGTTACTATTGGCTTCCAACTATTGGTAAGCTTCTAAGCAACCTCTTTACCACTTCATGTTAAGGAATTTCTTTCCCAAGTTGCTTGAACTTGTTGACAATGTTGGTGAACCGATCATACATGGTTGTGATGTCTACTCTTCATTTCACCTTGAACATCTCATAGTTATGACTGAGAAGAACAATCTTGTACTCCTTAACTTGTGAAGTCCTTCACGAATGATCTTCAACTTCTTTTAGATTTCTTTAGTTGTTGTACAAGTAAAAACTTTGTTGAACTCAATGGACTTTAGGGCACAATGGAGAGTGTTTATGGCTTTGAAGTTTATTTGCACTTTTCTCATTTCAACTTCAATCTATTTATCTCTAATTTTGGGAGTTTTCTCACCAATTACAAGATTAGTTTTCATCGGAACATAAGGACCTCCAGATATGACATCTCACATTTCATAATCAATAGTCTTTATGTTGATGGAGATCCTAGTACTCTAAAATTGGTAGTTTGTTCTATCAAATAATGGAGACCTATTTATGGATTAACCTTTTACAACATTAAAACTTTGGTTAGTCATTGGATTTAACCCTATGGATTTTAAGTTTAAATTTTAAGGGTTAAGCTCTGATACCACTTATTAGTCCCAATGAAGTGCTAAAAGGGGTGAATAACATAAAAAAAGTTTTGAAGAAAACTCTTAAGGTTGAAAAAATTTTAAAGGATTTTGAAAAGGAAAGTTTAAAACTTGTAAAGGTAGAAAATCACCAAGTAAAGAGAAAGTAAAGAGAAGTGGACAAAATACAAATTTATAGTGGTTTGGTTCTCTTGACTTACATCCATTACCTTGATATTTCCTAATTAAGGATTTTCAACCCAACTTCACTAAACTAATAGAATTGATAGCTTCTACCAAGCTTTTACAATGTGAGCTTCTAACCCAAGCTTAGAACCCTTACAAGATTTCCCAAAGCTTTCCTATGCTTAGTCTACTCCTTAGAGTGTCTCTTACACTATATGTAAATAAAGAATAAAGAGAAGATAAAGTACAATTGATCACCTAGTTGATCTAAGATGTACAAAAGTTAAGCTCAAACACTTTTAGAAAGGATGGGAGTGAAATACAAGTGTAAAGAGAAGTTTTTGGTCTTCTAAACTCAAAATCACTTTGGATATCTTATTTTACCCATTTTGACCGCTTGAACCTCTATTCATACTTGGAGGACAATTTCTAGCTGTTAGAAGCAGTTTTGGAGCATAAATAGTTGTTATTTTGTCTTCAAGCGACTTTTTTCAAATTGCTAGCAGTGACACTTTAACCAGTTAAAGTCGAACATTAAATGGTTAAAGATTTTCTATTTGGCAATCTACTTGATTGTGTTATCCGGTTAAGGATAGCTTTAACTGATTAATAATTTTTTGTCTTCAAACTCTTTTAAGCACTATTTTTCACCAGCTTCCTTTTAATTGATTAATCTTTCCTTTAACTAATTGAAGTTTTTCTTCCTCCAACTTCAACTGATTAAAATAAACTTCAACCAATTAAAAATTCTTCAAATTTGAATTTCTTCATTTGAGGCCCTTCAATGGTCAACTTCATTTTGCATTTGAACTTTGGAACTTTTAGGTAATTCAAGTTTGATCTTTAATCAATTAACCTTTTTAATTAACCGATTAATAAGCTTTTGTTTTGCATTCAGTACTTTTTCAACTGATTAAGCTTTGTGTTAACCAATTAAGACCTTTCTGGTTGTCCTTAGTGTAGTGCCCAAAATTGCTTTAACTAATTAAGGATCTGTGTTAATCAGTTAAGACTAATTTGTCTTCATTAAAGTTCTTTCTTCTTTGCTTGTTTAACTAATTAACTCATTTTGCAACTGAATAGGCATCTTGACTTAGCTTCAAATACCAAATACACAAGTTTGGTATTAGAGCCTTAAATTTAGAAGAGTCTTAGGAATTCTCAAGTCTGTTAGTGGAGTGTGGGATTAGTGTAGAGTCTTATCTATGGTTTGTGATTGCTGCACGGATTATGGATAGGAGGCTGAATGAAATCTCAAGTCTTAGTAAGCCACCCATCTTCAGTAAAGTAATGTGAAATTATTGGTGATGCTCTTGTTCGAGGAAAGATGATTCCTGGAACACGAGCCACGTTAGAAAGATTTTAAAGCTGGACGTTCCTAATGAAAGGTTGTGGTAAAGGCATACTCCTACGACTAAGGGTTGAGGAAGGGGAAGGGACTATTGAGTCCATCAGAGAATGTTCACCCCAATATAATAATCATTTAGCTCGTGACAAGGAACTACGAAGTTGGATTAATTAATAAGAACTAACAATGAATTAGTAATTAAGTTAATGACGGGGTCCTTAAAAGAAAGATTTACCTAGATTAAGTAACCAAGGATGAGGACATTGTAATGGTTAATGTCATTGGTTTTTTTATTATAAATAGTCTAAGTATAGTAAAGAACAACATGGGAATTGCATACCCAATAACTCTTAGTACTAAAGATATTGTACAAATGCAAGCATGATATATATGTGAGTAAATGGTAATCAATGACTATTATTTAACAGGATATGCACAAATATATATATATATATATATATATATATATATATATATATATATATATAATGATATGTTGGTAGAGGTGCATGATTGTGGATTAGTAGAAGGTGGATAGAAAATGATTTCAATATACTGCGAGGTGAAATAGACACATAAGAATGAATGTTTAAACTATATACTTGCAATGGAAAGCAAGTTTTATGAGTAGTAGTTTATATGTATGAGATATCTAATACTTACATAAAGTATAAAATTGTATGTGATGGTATGCATGTTGAAAGATCACATGCACCTTATGGACAAAGATATATTGTGGAGAGGTTTACCATAATTGGTAAATTAATGTGTAGATGCTAGGTTAGAAATGAAAAGTTGCCTTGACATGTACATAAATACTGATGAGATTAATAGGATGTTTAATATAGAAATATGAATGCTATTACCGTGGGCACACATTGAATCATGTGAACAATGAGATTAATTGCTAGTAATAAAGAAGTGGTTACTGTGGGAATGTTGAGCCTAAGTTCAAGGCTGAATTCTCCACCCTTAGTGGGGTAAGTCGCTAAGAGTTTTATAATGTGCCGTGAGGACGCAAATTATTAATGGATTGTCACAAATTCAAATAAAGCAGTGCCTTTGAATCTGAAAGTAATTCCCAATATGGAAAGATGGTTGAATACCTTGAAGAGATTTGATTCAAAACTTGAATTTGAAAAGAAGTAGCCTTTTTAGTACAAGGGATGATTATGATAAGTTAATGTAAAAAATCAATAATGGTATGAGCAGTTACGCGGCTCGTCAATAAGTGTCTCCAACTATTCTATGGAAAAGGTTTAAGGTCAGTGTGACTGACCTTTAAATGGTAACTTATTGGAATCCAAGTGTAAAGTATTAAGATTCACATTGAATGATATGTCTAAAATATAGATTTAATAAGTGGCTTAATGGAGACCTATGTATATGACTTGAGAATGATGTACAGAATATTGATATGCTACCAAAGTATGAAATTGACTATGTTTTGGCATGTTTTATATATATTGCTGTGGATTAGTAATTTGAGGTATACGAAAAGGCATGGTAGCTAAGCTACATGCCATGTGGATATATGTATATATATGTAGTATATATTATTATAATTGTACACTGAGGGGCCTTGTAGCTGAGCTACTAGTCATGTGGCTATATTTTGTTATATTTAAACTTGATAGGCTATGAAAATATGTGAAGAATGAATAGGTTGGTATGATTGTAGTTCTAATTTAAACAAGGATTTGGAGAATAAAGCAAGATGTTGATTGCGGTCCATTGAAATGAGTGCTATAATCTCATGGTTGGATGAGTTAGAAGTATCGGATTTAAACATTGGCAATGGTGGTTAAAGGGACTAATATAATGCCAAAGATCATATTCACTATATAAATTTTTGTAAAAGGGCCAAAGTCATATTCACCAGAAGAATTTAATCAAAACAATTGGTTGTGGATTGAGTGCTTAAAAGCACACAGACATGTAATGTTATCGATGACTTTGCCAAACTAGGAGTACTATGGCTTAAATAGTGGTAGGAATTGACAATTGAACAAAAGTTAATATATTTAAGAATTTTGAGCAATAACATAGATTAAGTCATTTAAGGAAAAATTTTAAGATGTCCAATGATAGTATGGATTAATGTTTATGATCTTATTTATGCCACTAGACTAATATAATGAGATTCACATTGATTAGGATCTAATAACAGTAACTAAGGATTATGCAGTGATCAGTTATGAAAATTGGGGAATAGACAATTTCCTAGGTTATTCAAGTGCAACTTAAAAGTGTAAGGATATATATTTAGAGCCATATTGTCACAGCCCAAATCCCGAGCCATGACCAACGCATGGGCCCAATAGGCATAGCCCAAACTTGAAGTACTTAAAAAGTGCCAAAATTCAATTTCAAAATGAAGTTGACCATTGACAGGCACCAAATGAAGGAATTCAAATTTGAAATATTTTAATCGGTTAGCATTTATTTCAACTAGTTAAAGATACAGGAAGTGAAGTCTCAATAAGTTAAAGGGAGGATTAACTAATTAAAGGAAAACTGCTAAAAACGCTATTTGGATAAGTCTAAAAACAAAAAGTTCTTAATCAATTAAAGGCACCTTTAACTGGTTAACATAGTGAAGTAAATTGCCAGACAAGAAAACTTTAATTAGTTAAAACTCACCTTACCTGATTAACGAGGCATTGCCAGCAATTTGAAAAAACCTACTAGAAGACAAAATAACAACTATTTTTGTGCAAAAACTGTTTCTAATGATTATAGACTATCCTCCAACTATTTAAAGATGTTCAAATGGTCATAAATGATGAAAAAAGCTATCTAAAGTGATTGTGAGCTTATAAGACCAAAAAACTTCCCTTTACACTTCTTTTAGGACCAATAATTTTTTGTCCTTTACCAACTGATTTTGTCCATTACTTTACTTCTTTCTTATGGATTCATGGACATTTTTCGTCAAACTAGTTTGTCAAAATTTTTGAAGTATTTTCGACGAAAATTTTCCATTTCAACAAAAAGACCTTTTCCAACTTAGCTTTATCTGATAAAATTTTTCTTTGAATTTTTTTGTCGAAAATCCACTAGAAATAACCTTTTTGTGTGTGAAAGTTCAAGTAATTAAATGTGTATTTCTAAATTTAAGGTATTAAATCAAAAATTTGATTAAAGTTCATATACTAAATTATTTCATTAATCCTTTTTTAAATCAATATTGGTTTAGCCAAGTTGGATTTTTGATGGATTATTCAGACCAATTAAGCTGTTACAAGATTTACTAATAGTTGAAGTGCAAAGTGGAAAAATCCCAAATATTTTGCTTAAAATTCCAAAACTATGATTCGTGAGCACAACTTAGAGTGAATGATATTCATATAGGGATAGCTCAATGAGCTCAACTTGAAACACAAATCTTTTTAAAATATATTTAAAATATTAATAATTTATAATTAAAATATAAATAATTTTTAATAATAATTTTTACATAATTTTTAATAATTTTTTCTTTATAATACAAACATTAATTTTTTTATAATTTATCTAAAAATATAATTAATTTTTAATTAAAACATTAATAATTTATTAATAAAATTTAAATATTTTAATAATTTATGAATAATAATTTTTTAATCATTTATAATGAAATTATTAATAATATTTTATAATTCATTTAAAATATTAATAATTTATAAATTTCATAATTTAAACTAGTAATTTCACAAAATGGTTAAGGGTATTGTTGTTCCCAATTAAATGTGCTAAAGGGGGGGGGGGTGAATAGCACAATTTGGCTCTTTAAAAAATTGACCTTTAAGTGTAAACAAATGCAAGATAAAAAAAAGAAAGAAAATCAAACAAAAACAAAGTAAATAAGATAGCAGAATTTATAGTGGTTCGGTCTAAGACATACATCCACTACCTTGATTATTCAACCAAGGATTTTTCAATCAATCCACTAAGAACTGTGAAATTCACAAGCTTTCACCAAGCTTTACAATGACTTTTACCAGGCTTAGCCAAAACCTTTCACAATAGTTTTTTCCGATGTCAACTACAACCCAACATATAACTTTTTCAAGCTAAGTTAGAACCTTAACACAATCAAGCAATTCTAACTTGAAACAAACACTTAGAGTGACTCGCTTACTATAAAAATACAAAGAGAAAAGTAAAAAGAGTGTACCTATGATCACAAAGTTGATCTAAGTGGTACAAGTTGAAGTGCAAAACACAATTACAAGGATGAGCGTTAAGTGCAGTGAAGTGTAAAGAGATTGTTGCTGGTTTTTGAGCTCTTTTTGCTTTGAAGACTTCTATATTTCATTTTTAGCCGTTGGAACCTTTTTTTATACTTGGAGAAACAACTTTGATGGCAGTTTGACAGTTTTCTGACCGTTGAAAACAGTTGAGAGTTAGTTTTAACCGTTAATCTGTCTTTTAGCGCAGAGTTCAAATTTGCAGACAGAATGCTCTTAGTTGACTAACTGATATCTTAGTCGACTAAGTCATTTCTATCTTCTGTTTCCAGTTTCTGGCAGTTCTGGCAGTATGCACTTAGTCGACTAAGTCGTCTCTATCTTCTGTTTCCAGTTTCTGGCAGTTCTGGCAGTGTGCACTTAGTCGACTAACTCATTCCTTGGTCAACTAAGTTGGTTTTGTTTCTCAATACTCTTCAGCCCGCCAACCTTTGATTTAAATCTTAGCTAACTAACTCTTCATTAATCGACTAAGGGGCTTCTGTCTTGTTGATCAATTGTGACTTCCTTATTTTTATACTCTTTGATATGTGCATTTTAATGATTGATTATTTATTTGTATACAAATTTGTCCTGCACACTTAAGTAGAAATATTAGACACAAATGAAATGGAAATATTTTATTATCATCAAAAACTAATGGAGCCAACAATCTCCCCCTTTTTGATGATGACAAAACATTCCTTGATTAATAGCACAGTGTTTTTTTATTCTTTTTAATCCTACAGAAAATGGGGATTGCTCCCCCTAAATGTGTGCATATTTTGCTTATTCGTTCCATCAAATTTTATTCATGTCATATAGAAAATGACACTATATATTCAAAGTATAAATATATATATATATATATATATATATATATGTGCAGGCATATAGAGTGATTTTTAACAGGTGAATGTTGACAGATTATCAAAATTTTAGCAGTGTTTGTCAACAATATATTGTTTCCAGATTTTGTCTTTACCAATAATTATTCATCAGATGTAGTATAATTTGCAGCCATACATATCCACAAACATTTTCCATGCATGAAATCATGATAGAAATCAATCATCAGCATCACTTCTCAATATCAGTACAACACCAGATTTTTATCAACAGCAGTTAAAATATCAAACAGCAATTAAAATACCATAGATAGTAAGACATCATCAAATATTTAATTATCAACAACCAAATATCATAAACATATTAGTATCCCATTTCACACACAAAAGCATAAACAACAAGGTTAAATTTAAGTGTTCAATTGCCAACATGGCACAAATAGCAAATTCCCATAAATTAATAGTTAATGTTCCTAAACTGCCCCTAGACAATTTTTACTTCCTATCTCCCCTAAATTCTCCCCTAAGGTCCCTACCATACTTCTCCCCCTTTTTGTCATCATCAATTCCTAATCAGCTTAAGAGGAGGATAAAGGAGAGGATTCATCATCAGCGTAGTATTTGACATTGAGGGGTTGAAGAGAGGATTCTGGTTGAGGAGAGGGTTGAGGTGGTGATTTCTCAGAGGATTGTTCAGGAGATGAAATCTCAAGAAGGTTTTGAGAAGAGAAGACTGGTGCTAGATTAGCCTTCTCAGCCAATCTGGATAATTTCCTCTTTTTGGTGAACTTTGTTTTAGTTGCCATTGCTTTCTTGTGCATGCCATGTGGTTTGGACTATATCTGTGGTTCTTCAGCAACTTTTACTTTTCCTTTCCCTAATTGTCCTTCTACAGTAGGAGCTAAGGCAGATGCTGCTTGTTGAGCTTTTCCTTTAGATACCTCTTTCTCAGCTTGCTCCTCTTCAACCATTTGATGAAAAAGTCCCATGATTGAAACCTCTTCAGAATGTGGAGGAGATGGTTGAGGTTGGGGTTCTGAGGGAGGATTTTCATTAAATGATCCAAGCACTTTGGTACCTTGATTAGATTCATCCTTTTTCTGAGGCTCAAGTAAGGGGGATTTTCTCGGTTGTTCCACCTTAGGTTCATGACCTTCAGCTTGCACCTCAGTTTCCTATTCTACTGAAGCCAAACTAAGATTTGCAGAGCTATCTGCAGCAGCTAGTTCAGATGGCACTTTTTCTTTTCCTTTCATTTTAGTTTCCATTTTTGTTAACCTTTCTTCAATTTTCTGAATTCTTGCTCCTTAATTAGTGAGCTTCCCATCAATTCTCTTTAGCATATTAAAGATTACCTTATTTGAGAATTGAGATGGTGCTGCCTTTAGTTGAATAGGTAAGGAGGATTCTTTTCCCATACCAGCCTTGAGGGTTTTAATGTATCTTTCTTTATCAAGTTTGCACCCCATTTTAGGTAAGTTTCCTAGATAAATGGTTTGGTCTCTAGTTTTGACCTTGTCTGCCTCATATCTAGAACTCCAAATTTCTTTTTTTTGCACTAGAGAAGTAATGATGTTTCCATAAGGTAAGTTGATCTTCTCCAGTATGCATGCACCCTCATTCTTTCAATCATGAACCTTCCCAGATTAAGTGCAACACCACTAAAGGCGTGTTCCATTAGCCATAAATCTTGGAGGCTAACGTAGCTTAAGCTTCCACTCCTCCCATGAAGATTAGCAGCAACAAAGTAATGCAGAATCCTTATTTGAGGACTTGTGATAAGCCTTGCGTCGCTCTTGGAGGAATACTTTTCTTTCTTCCCTGTGATCACTTCCCACAGGAATGAGGGGTCATATTTCTCAAGAAATTCAAATTCTCCCTCATTACATTCTATCTTAAGAAGTTCCCCTAAGTCTGCAGTAGTGACAGTAAATTCCTTCCCATTTAAAAACACATTCAAACCCTCATCAAATTAATCATCTGGTTCCTCCAGTTCATCTTTGTCAACAACAATACTCAAATAAAATTCCTTAACTAAACTAGCACTATATAATCAGTTTTTAAATGTGCTGAACTCTTTCAATTTTAGCTCTTCAAAATAATCTGATAAACTTGTTAGAATTTCAGGCATTTCATTAAAACTTTCCTAGTCAATATATTTTCCACAAGTGATGGGTGCATTCTCTATTTTCCTAAACCTCTCTTCGTGTACTTTATTTTTAAATTTAGAAAATGAAGAAGCACCTTTCTTGTGCAATTTGCTCTTTTATTTCTTCTTTTCAGATTTGTGTTTCCTCGATTTTTCAGATTCTTTACTTACAGACTTTGACTCAGTCCTATTCTTTTTCTTCAATATTTCAGCTTTCAGACTTTCTTCCATCAGCCGTTTACCTTTCTTCTTCTCGATAATCTCTTTACTCTGAGAAGTTTTAACCATTTGGTTTGGAAGATTTTCAGCATAGGGTTTCGAATGGTTAAAGGGTGAAGGTTTTAATTTCAGGCTTCAGTTTTAGCAAAGAAAAGATGTAGAGAGAATAGGTTGAGAGTAGTTTAATTTCAAAAGAAAAACTGTCTGACTCCCCTTATTTAAGTGCAATTTGTAACTCCGGCTTCAAAATTCAAAAATTACCTCTTAATTTTTTTTTGGTTTAGGCGATTTTCTCCTCTGCTTTATTTCCCGGTAGACATTATTTTATTCCTCTTGCCTTTAACTTAACTAAGTCTTATTATCTAATGAAACAAAATGCTCTTAGTTGATTAAGATTTTCTTTAGTCCACTAAGCATCTTCTGTTTTATGTGTATGAGTCAAAAATTTTACCTACAACTCCTGCATATTAATCATTCCTAAATTCCTTCTAATCTCACAAAATCTATCTTCATTTAGAGGTTTGGTAAAGATCTCAACTAATTGATGCAAAGTATTCACAAACTCAATTTTAAAATCTCCCTTCACCACAAGGTATCTAACAAAATGGTGCCTAATCTCAATGTGTTTAGTCCTAGAATGTTGCACAGGATTTTTTGATTTATTGATTGCACTTGTATTATCACAATATATTGGTGCATTATGTACTGTTATTCCATAGTCCTTTAATTGTTGTTTAATCCACAAAATTTTTGCACAGCAGCTGCCTAGAGAAACATATTCTGCTTCAATTGTGGATAGAGCTACTGAATTTTGTTTCTTACTTGACCAGGATACTAGCATTCTTCCTAGAAATTGGCATGTTCCACCACTACTTTTTCTATCAGTTTTGCTTCCTGCAATGTCTGCATTCGCATAGCCTACTAGATTAAATAATGATTCTCTATAGTACCATATTCCAAAGGTTTATGTTTCTAAGAGATATATAAAAATTATCTTAACAGCAATTAAGTGTGATTCTTTAGGCTGTGAGTGAAATCCAGCACACAAACACACACTAAACTGAATATATGGTTTACTTGCTGTTAAGTAGAGAAGTGATCCGATCATACCTCTATAAAGCTTTTGATCTACATCCTTTCCTTTTTCATCTAAATCAAGCTTGGGTGATGGACTCATTGGTGTACAAATTGATTTCAACTTTAGCATATTAAACTTTTTGAGTATGTCTTGAGTGTATCTTTCTTGGTTGATGAAGATTCCTTTTTCACTTTGTTTGATTTGAAGGCCAAGAAAGTACTTCAGCTCACCCATCATGCTCATCTCAAATTCACCCTGCATCTCTTTGGCAAAATTCTTACATAAAGCCTCCTTAGTTGCATCAAACACAATGTCATCCACATAAATTTGAACAACAATTAAATCCTTTAAGTATCTTTTAATAAACAATGTAATATCAATGCTACCCCTAACATATCCTTTTTCAACCAGAAATTTTGAAAGCCTCTCATACCAAGCTCTAAGAGCTTATTTCAATCCATACAAGGCTTTATGGAGTTTGAAAACATGATTTGGTTTTTCAAAGTCTTCAAATCCTGGTGGTTGTTCAACTTACACTTTTTCTTGAATGAAACCATTTAAAAATGCACTTTTTACATCCATGTGGTACAATTTAAAATTCATAAAGCATGCAAAGGCAAGCAACAACCTTATGGCTTCAATCCTAGCAACCGGTGCAAAGGTTTCATCATAGTCAATTCCTTTCCCTTATTTGTATCCTTGGGCTACTAACCTAGCTTTATTTCTAACTACATTTCCTTGCTCATCTACCTTATTTTTAACACCCATTTTGTTCCAACAATTAGGCGATTTAAAGGCCTAGAGACTAATGACCATACATGGTTTTTTTTGAATTGATCAAGTTCCTCTTGCATGGCCAATATCCAACTTTCCTCTTTTTTTTGCTTCCTCAAATGTTTTAGGCTCAATTTGAGATATGAAAGTTGAAAACTCACAAGTCTCTCTTGTTGCTCTTCTAGTCTTAACTCATTGTGAAATATCATCTATGAGTAGGTCTTGTGGGTGATCTTTTGCATATCTTCAACTCCTTGGAAGATCACTATGCTGAATTTCAGTTCTTTGTAAATTTTCTAGAGATGGAGTTTCATTTTCTCTTCTAGGTGAGCTTTCTTCATTATTCTTATTGTTCTCTAAGCTCATTTCTTCCATTTATTTTTCTAGGATCTTTACATCATCATCAATAGCATGAATTTCCTTTTGTAAGGCATTGGACTCATCAAAAACTACATGGACAGATTCTTCAACAGTTAAAGTTTTTTTGTTGAAAACTCTATAAGCCTTTGAGTTTAATGCATATCCTAAAAATATTGCCTCATCACTCTTTGCATCAAACTTACCTAAAGATTGTTTTCCATTGTTTAACACAAAACATATACAACCAAAACTCCTAAGGTGTGAAATATTTGGTTTCCTACCCTTGTAAAGTTCATAAGGAGTCTTTGATATCATGGCTCTAATTAAGACTCTATTAAGTATATATGCTGCTGTGTTCACTACCTCAGCCCAAAAATATTTTGGAAGGTTATTCTCACATAACATAGTTCTAGCCATTTCTTTCAACGTTCGATTTTTCCTTTCTATAACTCCATTTTGCTGGGGTGTTCTAGGTGCAGAAAAATTATGATCCAACCACTTTTCATTGCAAAATTTCTCAAATTCATCACTTTCAAACTCTTCTCCATAATCACTCCTAATATTAACTATGGCTAGTCCTTTTTCATTCTCAACTTTCCTACAATGACTTATAAATGCTGGTAAAGCATCATTCTTATGAGCAAAAAAATAAACCCAAGTGTACCTAGAGTAGTCATCAACTATCACAAAGCCATAAGATTTTCCTCCTAGACTAGTTGTACTTATTGGACCAAATAGATCAATGTGCAGCAATTCAAGAGGTCTTGATGTGAATACAATCTTTTTAGTTTTAAAGGATGTTCTAACTTGTTTTCCTAGTTGGCAAGCATCACATATTTTATCATTTTCAAATTTTACATTCGGTAGTCCAACAACTAGATTTTTCTTAATTGATTTTGATATAGTATGCATGCTCACATGTCCTAGTCTTCTATGCCATAGCCAACTATCATTTTCAGCATTTGCTACCAAACACATTTCACAATTTATTTCAAGATCTTCAAGAAACACAACATACATATTCTTTAATCTTCTTCCTATAAATGAAACTTTATTTGTGCTTATACTTTTCACTTCACACTTATTTGAATCAAAGCATACTTTAAATCCTTTATCACATAATTGACTAATGCTCAATAAATTATGTTTTAAGCCTTTAACCAATAACACATGACTGATTTGAGTTTGGGAGTTCTTACCAATCGTTCCTATACCATGGATTCTACCTTTTGAATCATCACCAAAGGATACGGTACCTCCCTTTCTTTTGTCCAGTTGAGCAAATAACATTTCATCTCCGGTCATGTGCCATAAGCAGCCATTGTCCATATACCAAGGCTGTTTCTTCTTGAGTTGAGCTCTTGAACATGTCTCTTTTAAGAGCAGCTCAACCTACAAAATAGAATTTTAGTTTTTCTTAAAAGGTATCCATACCTTGATGGGTCTTTGATTGTTAGCAGCCACATAGGATCCTTTTCGAACCCATATCTTTCTTATTTTCTGTGTGCTCCTTTTCTTAAAACAATCATATGATAAATGACCAATTTTATTACAAGTATAGCATTTAGACAATAAATTAGTAAAATTTTTCTTGCAGTAGACATTTCTTTTTGAAGTTTCATTTTTCAAACTTTTAAGAGCTGTGTTTGCATCAAGTGTTTTTTGCAAAGCTTCAAATTTATTGTCCAGCTCTACTTTTAAAACTTCAAAATCTTTTTTTGAATGTTCTAACTCAACTTGCAAAAAATTTCTTTGCTCAAAAACAGAATTGAACTTTTCTTTTATCTTTTCCAAATCATTTTCAAGTGATGCAGTATTTTTATTTAAAGTCTTGTATTTTGAAAAGAGTTTTTCAAATTCATCATAAAAGACACTCATATTCATCTTGTAAATCATCAATAGAAATATTGCAGGGGGATGAGGATACCTCGGATTCATCATCTTGTGCCATTAGACACAAGTTTGCTCTTTCTTCAGCTTTTTCTTCCTTATTTTCAGAACTTGAAGTGTCACTGTTTGACCAAACAGCTGCCACTATTGTCTTCTTTAATTTCTTGTTTTTCTTAAGAGTCTCATCTTTCAGTAATGGGTATTCGGACTTAAAATGTCCAGGCTTCTTGCATTTCGAAGCAAGTCAGCTCCTCCTTTTTGTTGGAGTCATTTTTGTTTTTGGTTTTCCATGAAGGACCTTGATCTTTTCTAAACCCTCTTCTAGCTAGTCTCCGATTTCTTCTTCCCATAAGCTTTCTAAATTTCCCTGCAACCAGTGCCAACTCTTCATCATCATCACAAGATAGCTCTTCAAGCTCTTCTTCAAGAATGCTGGCTTTTAGTGCAATGCTCTTTTTGTTTTTCTTTTGCTTTCCTCCTATCTTCTTCTTCTTCTTCCTGGAGTTCTAACTCATGAGTGAGGAGAGAACTAAAAATCTCATCTAGAGTAATAACATTTAGGTTCTTGGCTTCTCGGATTGCAGTCACTTTAGGCTTTCAATTTTTTGGTAGACTTCTAAGAAGTCTTTTAGCAATCTCATGCTCGAGTATTGGTTTGCCTAGCTGACTAAGTTTTTTTGTGATATTTGTGAATCTATCTAACATGATGGTGATATCTTCACCAGGCTCCATCTTAAACATTTCATAATTATGGTTCAAGAGGGCTTTCTTGGACTCCTTGACTTGAGAAGTCCCTTCATGGATAATTCTAAGCTTATCCCACACTTGTTTAGCTGTTGTACAACTTGATACTTTATTGAACTCGGTGGGAGTGAGAGCACAATGTAATGTATTAATTGCTTTAAAATTTGTTTGAACTCTTTTAGTTTCAGCCTCAGTCTATTCAGACCTTGACTTTGGGATCATCTCATTTGTCACTACATTTAGAGTAGAGGGAATGTATGGTCCAACAGTTATAACATCCCACATCTCATAATCAATTGTCCTAATATAATTGACATCTTAATGCTCCAATAAAGATAGTTAGAGCCATCAAACATAAGTGGTTTGTTTGTTGATTGTCCCTCAGCAACTATGGATTTTTAGAGAGCCATTTGGATCCTCCTAAACAGTGTTAGACCTTAAGAATAAGGAACTTGCTCTGATACCACTTGTTGGTCCCAATTAAATGTGCTAAAGGGGGGTGAGTAGCACAATTTGGTTCTTTAAAAAATTTACCTCTAAGTTTAGACAAATGCAAGATAAAAGAAAGAAAGAAAATAAAACAAAAACAGAGTAAATAAGACAGCAGAATTTAGAGTGGTTTGATCCAAGACCTACATCCACTACCTTAATTGTTCAACCAAAGATTTTCCAATCAATCCACTAAGAACAGTGAAATTCACAAGCTTTCACCAAGCTTTACAATGGTTTTTACCAAGGTTACCCAAAACCTTTCACAATAGTTTTTCCCAGGCTCAACTATAACTCAACACCTAACTTTTCAAGGCTAAGTTAGAACCTTAACACAATCAAGCAATCCTAGCTTGAAACAAACACTTAGAGTGACTTGCTCACTTTAAGAATACAAAAAGAGAAGTAAAATGAGTGTACCTATGATCACAAAGTTGATCTAAGTGGTACAAGTTGAAGTGCAAAACACAATTACAAGGATGGGCGTTAAGTGCAGAGAGATTTTTTGCTGGTTTTTGAGCTTTTTTTGCTTGGAAGCCTTCTATGTTTCATTTCTAGTCGTTGGAACCTTCTTTCATACTTGAAGAAACAACTATGATGGCAGTTTGCCAGTTTTCTGACCGTTGGAAACAATTGGGAGTTGGTTCTAGCCGTTAATCTGTCTTTTAGTGCAGAATTCAAATTTGTAGGCAGAATGCTCTTAGTCGACTAACCGTTATCTTAGTCGACTAAGTTGTCTCTATTTTCTGTTTCTAGTTTCTGGCAGTTCTAGCAGTGTGCACTTAGTCGACTAGCTCAATCCTTGGTCAACTAAGTTGATTCTGTTTCTCAATACTCTTCAGCTCGTCAACCTTTGATTTAACTCTTAGCTAACTAACTCTTCATTAATCGACTAAAGGGTTTCTGCCTTGTTGATCAATTGTGACTTCCTTATTTCTATGCTCTTTGATATGTGCATTTTAATGATTGATTATTTATTTGCATACAATTTTGTCCTACACACTTAAGTAGAAATATTAGACACAAATGAAATGAGAATGTTTTATTATCATCAAAATTAATCGAGCCAATAGGTATTTTTGTCAAAAAATATGTTTAGCCCACTCTGGTGTCACAACCCGGAACCTCCCTCAGGCCCACGACAACCACCGCGATGTCCCGATTTACACTCATTATCCGAAATGCCAATCGGAACCCCACAAGACTTACATATCAGTTTCTTGCCTTTCCTGTGAGCAATCGTTATTAAACATTCCGTTTTAAACAATTACCAGTCGTTTCAGGCTCAAGTAAATCAAAAGACAAATTTTTTTTAAAAGGATTTATAGACAAATATTACTATTCAAAATATTGATTAAAATATAGCATTTTTATATAAAATAATATTTATAGAAACACATGTAAAAATCTTTTGTAACGTGAAAGTAAAATAAATTCATACATACAATAATTTACAAAGTTATAATGTACAATAATAATTACAATGACAAATGGCCCGTAAATACACCAAATGTTGGTGATAGTAACCTATTGTCTGTGAGACAGAAGGGTCAACTGAAATTTTCGACAAAATCGGGTATCTACAAGCTACCACAGGCTTGAAATATTTGGAAAGGAGGTCGGTGAGATTTTGCAATCCCAATGAGTAAACAGACATTATCATAAATATCTAAAGGCGAGTAAAATGGAGGCAAGTTTAAACAACAAACCACAAACCATTTCATAAGGTTTTCAATTTATTTCTTACACCATAAAATATTTGTAATTTACCAAAACAGTTATTAAGAATCATGACTTTTATTATAAACAGGGCTCAAGCCAAAAACTAGTCCTCGGAGATACCTTGGCTGAGGCATCTTACCGAGTCCGTCAAGGTTGTTAAAATATTTACATGTTAAACACATGTTAGTTTCGAAAACAAGCCGTTCTTTGGCGTTGGTCGAGCTACACATTCACGTGGGGGTTCGATGTGAAGTGAACTCTAACACTACCTCGGGAGTTACCCTCCTCGCCTCTACTACCGGAGTAACTATATAACCGAGTTTATCGTGCCCCTCTAATAGGCAATCCACAAAAACCAGCCACTACAGTGACTAAACCCACCAACTTTAATAAAATTTTGACAGTATAACGTGGCTTTTATTTATTTACCCAGGTTGCATAGTAAAAGACAACTTACATAAATTTCCAATGCAATTATAAAATATAGCCACATATATTCATATATCATAAGCCATTCATAGGAAATATATTTTTTTTCAAGACAATTGGCAGCCTTTAATTACTCAATTTCATGATTAAAAGTTTCTTATTTCAGATAATCAACACAATGAATTTATTTGGAACATTTATGAATACATAAAGAGCATTTAAAAATAAACTCTAGATAATTTACAATAATAATAGGCT
This sequence comes from Theobroma cacao, assembly GCF_000208745.1. Classification (NCBI taxonomy): domain Eukaryota; kingdom Viridiplantae; phylum Streptophyta; class Magnoliopsida; order Malvales; family Malvaceae; genus Theobroma; species Theobroma cacao. Next base: position 6,671,827 of record NC_030855.1, on the reverse strand, counting down.
TACTCACAATTTGTACAAATTAAATGCTGTTTAGGTGCCCCAATCACTGTTCGTCAAGTACGACTTCTTTGCCTTTACCGGAAGGCTCTCCTCCTAGATACATTGCAAAAATTACACAATTCACCACATTGATGCTAAATCACTATATAATTGACTTAAATCCTATACTAATGCATGGTATGAAATGCAATAGCCTAAAACGGCTTAAACGC
>NC_030855.1:6542694-6670442 GCF_000208745.1 Theobroma cacao | reverse complement strand
TTTTACAATTCTACTCCCCTTAAAATAAAATTTTGACCTCAAAATTTCACTTACCATATTCGACAAATAGATGCGGGTATTGGTTCCTCATCTGATGCTCTACTTCCCATGTCATTTCCTCCATTCGAGTACTTTTCCACAACACTTTGACCATTAAAATACTCTTGTTCCTCAATACTCGATCCTTTCGATCCAAGATACTCACAGGTTGCACCTCAAACTTCAAATCGTCATGTAACTCGATTAGGGGTGCTTCGAGAATGTGAGGGGGATCTGGTACATATTTCTTAAGCATGGAGACATGAAAAACATTGTGGATCCGATCTAACTCCGGAGGTAGTTCTAACCGATAAGCCACTAGTCCAATTTTCTCAATGATTCGAAATGGTCCAATATACCGTGGGTTAAGCTTTCCCCGCTTCGCAAATTGAATCACACCTTTCCACGGAGAAACCTTAAGAAAAACTCTATCATTGATCTCAAACTCCAAGTCTTTTCTCCGTTTATCTGCATAACTCTTCTGCCTATCCTGGGCTACCTTTAGCCTCTCTCGTATAATCTTGATCTTGTCATTAGTTAGATCAATCAATTCCACACTAACTAACTTTCTTTCACCCACTTCATCCCAACAAAGTGGAGTACGACATTTTCTTACATATAAAGCTTCGTACGGTGCCATACTAATGCTAGACTGGAAGCTGTTGTTGTAAGTAAATTCCATTAACGGCAAGTGTCTATCCCAACTCCCAAGAAAATCCATGACACAAACTCTCAACATATCCTCCATAGTCTGGATAGTCCTCTCTGACTGACCATCCGTCTGTGGGTGAAAAGTAGTGCTAAATTTCAATTTGGTTCCGAGAGCTTCTTGAAATTTTGGCTAAAATCGAGAAGTGAATCTAGGATCTCGATCTGACACTATAGAAACGGGAACTCTATGTAGCCTCACAATCTCATCTATATAGAGGTGAGCCAGCTTCTCAATAGAGTATGTACTATGGACAGCTAAAAAGTTAGCGGACTTAGTCAACTGATCTACGATCACCCAGATCGCATCCTTTCCCCTTTGTGTCCGTAGTAGTCCCAAAACAAAATCCATAGTTACATGCTCCCATTTCCACTCGAAAATAGGTAAAGATTGAAGTGTACTTGCTGGCTTTTGATGCTCCGCCTTAACTTGCTGACATACGAGACACTTTGCTATGAATTTTGGTACATCTCGCTTCATACCTAGCCACCAATAATTCTCCCTAATAGTCCTATACATCTTGGTGCTTCCCGGATGTAATCCATAGGCAGATAAATGGGCTTCTTCCATGATCGCTTGTCTCAGCTAGTTTCCCTCAGGAACACAAACTCGATACCTAAACACCAAGACGTTATCCTCTCTGAATCTGAATTCACTGACTCCCCCATCGGTCAATTTTTGAATTTCTTTTCTTAACTCATTATCAGACCTCTGAATGTCCTTGATCTGATTGAGTAACGAAGGTCGCACAATGAAGCTTGCCAATAAGGATCCATCCTCACCATTTCTCAACTGGACCCCAAGAGATTTCATCTCTAATAATGCTGGAAAATAACAACTCTGAAGTGCAGCTAAAGACGATGAAGACTTACGACTTAAGGCATCAGCTACAACGTTCGCCTTTCCCAGATGATAGTTTATCACCAAGTCATAATCTTTTATCAACTCCAACCATTGCCTTTGCCTCAATTTAAGCTCCTTCTGAGTGAGCAAATATTTTAAACTCTTATGATCTGTAAATACCCGACAATGCTCACCATACAAGTAATGCCTCTAGATTTTTAAAGCAAACACCACTGCTGCTAACTCTAAATCATGGGTAGGGTAATATGCTTCATGCCTCTTTAGCTGTCTAGAAGCATAAGCCACCACTTTTTCATCTTGCATCAATACGCATCCCAACCCCAACTTTGAGGCATCACTATATACTACAAATCCCTTACCATTCACAAGAAGTGTCAATACTGGAGTAGATGTTAACCGATTCTTCAGCTCCTGAAATCGACTTTCACACACATCGTCCCACTTAAACTTAACTCCCTTACGAGTTAGACGGGTCAAATGAGCTACTATTAAGGAAAATCCTTGAACAAACCTCCGATAATAACTGACTAATCCGAGAAAACTACGAATCTCCGTCACTGTCTTAGGTTGCTCCCATTGTAACATTGCCTTTATCTTCTTGGATCAACATATATTCCAACTCCCGATACTACGTGTCCCAAGAATACCATTTCCTGTAACCAAAACTCACACTTCAAAAACTTTGCATACAATTGTCCTTCCCGCAAAGTCTGTAATACTATACGCAAATGGGTAACGTGCTCATCATTATCTCTCAAGTAAACCAGAATGTCATCAATGAACACAATAACAAACTTGTCCAAGTAAGGGTGGAACACCCTATTCATGATATCCATAAAAGCTGCCGGTGCGTTAGTTAACTCGAAAGGCATGACCAAGAACTCATAATGATCGTACCGAGTCCTGAACGCTGTCTTGGATACATCCTATTCTTTAATTCTCAACTGATGATACCCAGACCTCATATCAACCTTAGAAAACACTGTAGCTCCCTGTAATTGATCGAAAAGATCATCAATCCTCGGCAACGGATACTTGTTCTTAATGGTCATTCTGTTAAGCTGTCAATAATTCATACATAACTGAAGTGTACCCGTCTTTCTTTTTCCCAAATAAAATCGGTGCTCCCCACGAAGATGTACTAAGGCGTATTAAACCCTTGCCTACTAACTCTTGCAATTGTACTTTTAACTCCTTCAACTCCGCCGGGGCCATTCTATATGGAGGAATAGAGATAGGGGCAATACCCGAAAGTAAGTCAATGGTGAATTCGAACTCACGATCGGGAGGAAGTCTTAGTAATTCATTAGGAAATACATCAGGGAACTCACTTACTACGGGGACATTCTCTAACTTAGGTTCCTCCCTCGATATATCAATCACGTGAGCCAAGTATGCCGGATATCCCTTTAGCACCAATTTCAAAGCTTTGAGGGCCGAGATTACACAAAACGGTAATACTAGACGCTCCCCCGTAAATACAGCTTCTGCTCCCTTTGAACTCTGGAGAATCACTTCTTTCTTAAAACAATCCACCTTTGCTCGATGAATGGATAACCAATCCATACCCAAGATCAAATCAAAATCCTGAATCTCCAAAGGGATTAAATTACCCATAAATTCTTCTTCCCCAAATTTAATACCACAGTCTCTATAATACATATTTCTTACTAACCGCTCACCCAGAGGAATATGCACTATAATCTTTTCCTCTAATGGTGACAGGTTCCTATTTGATAATGATGCAAATGATATGTTCACGTATGATCTATCGAAGCCCGAATCTATCAAAACATGTGCATCTCTATCAAACACAATCATAGTACTTGTCACTATGCTAGGTCGAACTTGGGCTTCATCCTCAGTCACTGTAATAACCCTGGTCAAAATCTGGGGTTACAGTCTGAAAGATGGCTACTCTAGGGTATTACTCCCCATGCCTGACCGTATCACTGGGCCCTGTTTGGACTGTGATCTCGAAGTGTCTCTCCGCGGTATACTAATACGAGTAGGAGGAGTAGAAGTAGCTACTGTACCCCGTCTCAACTGAGGACAATCTCTCTAAATATGCCCCTGTTGGCCGCATTGAAAACATCTTACAGGCTTTCTGCATGACCCAACATGAAATGCTCCGCAATTACGACATCTATCCAATCCTACTGAAGTCCCCCTCTGATTACTCATCACTGGCAGATCAAATCTAGAAGATCTCAGCTATGATTGTTGAGATGGAGGTCTAGTGGATGCCACAGATGCTGAGGTAGTACTTCTTACAGTAAATGTTGAATCTCTGCCTCTCTTTGAAGACTAACCCGGGAACGTAGGTGAATTCTTTCTCTTTGCAAACTTAGCTCGGATCCGTCTATTCTCAGTGGCGAGCTTCTCAGCCCGTAAGGCCATCTGCACAACTTCCTTATACGACTCCTTGCCAGTCACTATCATACGCTCCCGTATCTCATTACGGAGTCCCTCTTCAAAGTAGTTTTCCTGGTCTTGCTCCAATCTCACCAACTCAGGTACATAAGACATCAGCTCGTTAAAACGAGTTTCATACTCCTCAATGGTCATGTTCCCTTGTTTCAAGCTCAGAAATTCTCTCTTTTTCTCTTTCTGATGGAAATAGGTGTAGTACTGACCATCGAACTCTCGGAGAAAATCCATCCAAGTCAACGGTATAGGAGAGCGAGACTTTATTGAACTCCACCAGGTACGGGCTATCTTCTCAAATAACCATGTAGCCACCTTCAATTTCATCTCATCATCTAATCCCATATTTGTCAGTGTCTCCGATACTTGAATAACCTAATCCCTAGCTGCGGTCGCATCTAACTCACCAGTAAACGAGACGCAACCTAACTGTCCAGCTTCCTTCAATTTCTTAGAAATGGAGACGTCCGGTGTTTGGGGTGGAATAGAAGGTGGTGGTACTGGGGCTGTTACAGGGGAAATAGCGAGTGGAACTGGACCAGCTTGAGCTTGGCTCGTAAGAGCAGCGAAAAAAGCCACTAATGCCTGAGCTGCCTCGGGTGACATGGCAGGTACGCCAGGAGTAGCAACAGGTGGTAGAGGAGGTACAAGAATGTCAGTAGACTCAGTAGTAGGAACTGCTCTAAAAGAAAACGCAGCCGACTCCTCTTCTATGGAATCCGATCGACTCTGTTTGAGGCGACCTCTTCCCCTATCGGTAGATCTAGTGATAGGTGGTAGCTCACGTCGAGGAGGCACAATGATATACAAAAGAACGAAATTGGTTAAGACGACTTAAGACTCTATATGCAACTACATGCAACTAACTAATCTTAATTGGGCCACACTGACATTGTAAATTATTTTAAAATAACTTTAAATCCAAGAACTTTAAAAACTAAAAACTTCTTTCAAAATTATAAGCTTTTAAACCGAAAGCTCTGCTACCAATAGAATTGTCACGACCCGGAACCTCTTTCGGGCCCACGACAACTGTCGTGAAGTCCCGATTTACACTCATTATCCGGAATAGCAATTGAAACCCCGCAAGGCTTACGTATTAGTTTCTTGCCTTTCCTATGAGCAATCGTTGTTAAACATTCCGTTTTAAACAATTACCAATCGTTTTCGGCTCAAGTAAATCAAAAAATAAAATTTTTTTAAAAGGATTTATAGACAAATATTACTATTCAAAATATTGATTAAAATATAGTATTTTTATATAAAACAATATTTATAGAAACACGTGTAAAAATCTTTTGTAACCTAAAAGTAAAATAAATTCATACATACAATAATTTACAAAGTTATAATGTACAATAATAATTACAATGACAAGTGGCCCGTAAATACACCAAGTGTTGGTGATAGTAACCTACTGTCTGTGAGATAGAAGGGTCAACTGGAATCCTCGACAAATCGGGTATCTACAAGCTACCACAGGCTTGAAGTATTTGGAAAGGAGGTGGGTGAGATTTTACAATCCCAATGAGTAAACAGACATTATCATAAATATTTAAAGGCGAGTAAAATAGAGGCAAGTTTAAACAACAAATCATAAACCATTTCATAAAGTTTTCAATTTATTTCTTAAACCATAAAATATTTGTAATTTACCAAAACAGTTGTTAAGAATCATGACTTTTATTATAAACAGGGTTCAAGCCAAAAACTAGTTCTTGGGGATACCTTGGTCGAGGCATCTAATCGAGTCCGCCAAGGTTGTTAAGATATTTATATGTTAAACACATGTTAGTTTTGAAAACAAGCCGTTCCTTGGCATTGGCCGAGTTACACATTCACGTGGGGGTTCGACGTGAAGTGAACTCTAACACTACCCCGGGAGTTACCCTCCTCACCTCTACTACCGGAGTAACTATATAACCGGGTTTACCGTGCCCCTCTAATAGGCAGTCCACAGAAACCCGCCACTGCAGTGACTAAACCCACCAACTTTAATAAAATTTCGACAGTATAACGTGGCTTTTATTTATTTACTTAGCCTGCATAGTAAGAGACAACTTACATAAATTCTCAATGTAATTATAAAATATAGCCACATATATTCATATATCATAAGCCATTCATAGGAAATTTATTTTTTTTCAAGACAATTGGCAGCTTCCAATTACTCAATTTCATGATTAAAAGTTTCTTATTTCAGATAATCAACACAATGAATTTATTTGGCATATTTATTTCTAAAACATCAAAAGTCTCATTTTAATCTCATTTTCGTTTTATAAAATGCATAAAGAGCATTTAAAAATAAACTCTAGATAATTTATAATAATAATAGGTTTACTCACAGTTTGTACAAATTAAATACTGTCTAGGTGCCCCAATAACTGTTCATCGAGTACGACTTCCTTGCCTTTACCGGAAGGCTTTCCTCCTAGACACATTGCAAAAATTACACAACTCACCACATTGATGCTAAATCACTATATAATTGACTTAAATCTGATACTAATGCATGGTATGAAATACAATAGCCTAAAACGGCTTAAACGCAGTATTAACTTATTTTTGGCACTTTACCCGATAAATTGTTAATGCGCTCCATTTTAGCTCTAAATTGTCTCATTTTCTCTCCAACATTTCTAACCATTAAATATCAGCCAATAACCTTCTAAAATCATCAAAATCAGCTCACTTTCCTCCTTGGAAAATTCAGCCAAAAATGAGACATTAACTCGGTTAATTTTTTACTTTGTTTTTCTATCACATTTAACCATTTCTCATCATTTTCTCTTCATTTCTCTTAGAATAAAAATCAGTTCATCATCATTGTACATCATTGAATATTCGGCCAAGGGTGGGTATTGTGAAAATTTCATGCTTTCTTGCCCAATTTGATTTCTATACACATTTAACTAACTAAAACTACCAATTTAACTAAGAATCAAAACCTAAAAAAATTCAAAATCCTCCCCCTTGAAATTCGGCCAGCCCTTGGTATCACTTTTTGATCTCTCTCCTCAAGCATGCTAAATGAAAACAAAGGCATAGGAAATAAAGGCATAGGAAAGGTAGAAATCAAGCCAAAGTCGAAAAACTTACCGATAGACGCGTAAATAGACGAAAAACATGAATTTCCCTTTGAATTTTCTAGTTTTCCTTTGGTTTTTCTCTTTTCTTTCTTTTCTCTCTATTTTCTATCTTATTTTCTCCTTATGGCCAGCCATCACCTGATGTGGGGTTTAAATGGGCTGATTTTCCTTTAAATAATATTAAACAATTAAAAAGTGCCATGTGTCACTTTTCCATTGGCCCGTTTTTAAAATTTTATCCTTTAAACTTCAATTTTTTACCACTTAACATACCATAGTTATTCATACCAAAAATAAGTAAATCCTATGATTTTGACAAGTTTTGGGTGGTGAAAATTACGGTTTTTACCCTGGGATGACAAAATTACCGTTTTGCCCTTATGTTCCGAAAATTGCCGAAATTGAAAATTTTCACTTTTTATCTTTAAATTATACTCCAAATAGTTAATCTTGGTCAAAAATTTCACTCCATGATCAAATTATTATCTTAGGTGGCAAAATGACAATTTTACCCCTAAACATCAAAATTTTCAATTTTTTCCCAAATGAACCTTTAAACTCCGAACAATAATTTTTAGTCATTCCTGGACTGTAAAATATTAAATTTCATCTTACGATTCCTATTTGAACTAGTTCGAGGTTAAATCAACTCAAGTGTACTGTTAGGTACAATACCGGGTTTCGTCTATTCTTATGAGCTTTTTTAGCATAATAACATGCTACTCAGTGCATGTATGTGATGACATGTGTTTATAGGGTTGGGTTTTACATCTAGCTTGTGCAAAATAACTAATACCAAGAACAGGGTTTCGTATTCGCCATTCCATGTTTTTAAAGAATTAACATTATTATTATTTTTTTAAATAAGGTGCATTTCATTAAACAACAAATCATGAAATCATTATGTCAATATCATAAACTCATAATACCCCTATGATGCTATATTCACACATACCCTTTGTATATTGGGAGAGCCTTATTAAAAACCTTCTCATGGTAAAACCCAGTGGGATAAAAACTCATAAGAAGAAAAAAAGAGTACCCTACCAAATATACATTCATCTTAACCCAATTAACATCAATAGAAAACAAATTTATTCTTCATCCTGACACACAACTCTACTAATAGTGGAAAGCAACTCCATACAATTATTCCATAATAAGATACCCTCTTGAGTATGTTTAGCATAATGTGCGATTGTATGAGCTGCCCGATTTGCATCCCTTAAACAATAATTAATTTGTCAGCAGTGAGACTTTTCCATTAACATGCAGCAAGCAATCCTCAACCGTATGGCCTAATTTGCCCGTACCACACTTGTCACCCATTTGACAACCTGTTGGCAATCCATCTTAGCCTCATATAGTCTTAGCTGCTGCTGATCGCATATAAACAATGCCCAAGATAAAGCCTCTAACTCGGCTTCAACAATAGACCGCTCCTGTGAATAAACATTTAACCCAACAAACACCATTATACCATAGGTATTCCTAACTATGAAACTTGCACAAACTTTCGCCACCTTGTTAGCATTGAAAATGGCGACATCAACATTAACTTTGATACTAGTGGGCTTCCTCCATTTGCACACAACATATGTTGCCCCAAGTTCATTAATTCTTGTGGACATATTTGCCTCTCTAAATTGCCGTTCCATGTTAAGACCCAACTCAATCACTACTTGTGGGTGCACTCTTTCTTGCTTGCAAAATAAGTTGTTTTGTGCCTTCCATAATTCCTAAAAAATACAAATAATATCTTCAATCTTTGTTTTCTCCATTTTATCTATCAATAACAAGATCCATTCAACAGTCGAAGAACTGTGATTTTGAATCTCCTTAAATCCCCACCTTAATGCAATCCATGCTGCTCTCACGAAACTACATGTGCATAGAGAGTGGAATTCGGTTTCCTCTTCTATTTCACATAAAGGACATACTAGCTCTACATTAATTCTTCTTCTACTTAATGTTGTTCTTGTAGTCAATATTCCATTAATTACTCTCCAACCAAACAACAAAATTTTCCTTGGGATAGCCAAGTGCCATAACTTTTTCAAAATTATGATATTATTAGCCAAAGTTCCCACATTTACTCTCCAAAAACAAAGCTTCCTATATCTTAATTTAACTGAACACTCACCATTAGGATTATCCAACTATATAAGAGAATCATTCAGTTTTAGAAAGCTCAAAGAAATGGAATTAATCAATCGACATTCATATGGTGGAAACAATCTTGAAGTTTTACCTTCATCACATGTCATTAATTCCAAATCAATTAATTACCTTACCGTCATTAGCTCATCAACCGAATCATCTCAAACATCTATTGGCCTAGGGGAAATATAAGGAATCCAGTTAACTTTCCTCACAAATATATCCCTCCCATTGCCAACTTTGCATATAGAACCTCTTTTAACAAGTTCTTGACTTTGTTGAATGCTTCTCCGTAAATAGCTTGGGTTTGCTTTTATTGTTGCATCTACAAATTCCACTTTAGAAAGCTAATGCGCCTTGAGCACTTCATAGGTTAAAGGAGGAACTTTCTTTTGAAGTCTCCAACCTTACTTGGCCAATTTTACTAGATTAAACATCCTCATATCTTTAAAACCCATTCCTCTTGAATGCTTTGAATTACACATAAATCCCTAAGGACTTTTAGTCTATCTTATATTTTTTTTCTCATTACCACCCCACCAAAATTTCACTACAACCGAATCAATATCATGACAAATTGAATACGATAATTTAAAACAACCCATTACATAAGTTAGAATGGATGGAACCACTACTTTAATTAAGACTTCCTTGCTAGTTATATACAATATTCTATTTTTCCATTTGGAGATTTGTTTCATCACCTTGTTTGTGACAAATTTAAAAATTTATCTTTTGGATCCCCACAGATATTTGGCATGCCCAAATATTTGCCTCCCTAGTTGTCTCTATTGACTCCAAAATTTTGGCATACCACATTAACATCTAGATCAATAATATTCCTACTAAACAAAATAGCAAACTTCTCAAAGTTAATTTTTTGGCTAGATGCTTGCTCATATTTGTCTAGTATCTGCTTCAATCCAAAATTTCCTACAACTTTGTCTTTCTAAAAGTCAAACTATCATTAGCAAAAAATAAATGGGTAACATTGGGACCACCTTTACTTACCTCCACTCCTGAAATACTCTTGTTGCCTTTAGCCATGGACAACAGGGTTGAGAGTGCTTTTGTAACAAGGACAAACAGGACCGATGATAGTGGGTCTCCTTGACAAAAGACTCTCAAAAGAATAATTATATCTCCCAAATTACCATTGATAAGGACTGAGTATTTAACTGTCGAAATACATCTCACAACCATGGAATTAAATATTTAAGCAAACCCAATTTTCTTAACATGCATTCTGCAAACACCCACTCCACCTTATCATATGCCTTACTCATATCTAATTTAAGTACAAAATTACCCACTTTCCACTGTCTTTTGTTATACAAGTAATGAGTAATCTCATGTGCCACTATCACATTATTAGATATTAGTTTTCCAGGCACGAAAGCACTTTGATTCTCAAATATGATACATGGGAGTAAGACTTTCAATTGATTAATGAGCACTTTTGATGCAATTTTATAAATCACATTACATAGACTAATGGGTCTAAATTGACTTAACTGTATAAGTTGATATATTTTCGAATCAAGGCAATGAATGTGTAATTAAACTCATCAAGATCTATTCTTCTCCATATAAACAATCCAAAACAAATCTGTGTAGTCCATCCCTTAAAATATGCCAATATTTTTGAAATAACACAGCATGCATCCCATTGGGTCCTAGAGCCTTCAAAGGATTTATTTGAAACAATGCAGTCTTTACTTCCTCCTTAGTGAGACCCTCATTCAACCCATCATTAACTTTTGAATGCATCATATCTAGCATTTCATCAATCGAAGATGGTAGAGATGTTACAAACAACTTTGAAAAGAATTCATTAAACACCATATGCACATCTTCTTGCTGCTCCACCCATTTCCATTATCTCCCTTTATTGCACAAATCGTATTCTTCGTCCTTCTTTTTGCTACTTACTAATGAAAAAATTTCGTATTCTTATCACCATTTCAAAGTCAATCCACTCTTGCCCTTTATTTCCACATCAATTTATCATTTGAGAATAAACATTCCTTATTCAAAAATAACCAAACAAAAGCATATATAAAAGAATAGAGGGAGATAAGGAAGGAAGACATAATCATTCGTCCCAACCAAACGTGCTGATGTACGTGATTAAGACAAAACGAGATGAAGGGCAAACTCTCAAATTGCTTTAAAATGTCATAAGCTTCATCAAAGGATTTAGATGCTACTAAATCTTATTAGTGATGATATTGAGCATGAAACCATTTACAGTGAAAGATAATCATGATATAATACCCTTCTAATGAATTTTATTAGTGAGTATATTAATTTCAAGGTTTAATTAAATATGTTTATATTAATTTGATTTTTGTTAAAATCTATCAAATTTTAAGGCAACAAGAAAATGGTATGTTGATGATTTCTAGAAAGATTTTTTTAACATCACATTTTTAGGTTTTATTTTATTTCTTAAATACATTATCACAACTAACAAATTTTAATTTACTAATATTAGTAATATTGATGTAATTTGGAATTCATAGTAAAATACAAAAAATATTAACAAAGGAAAAACCTGTATGAAATATAGTTGTTAAATTTCTATATGTATCGTGTATCCAAATTTTTTTTAAAAGGTATTCAAAATTTATTTTTAATTATTAAGAATCGTATCATAAGATATAATAAAAAATTTAAAATTTAATTATAAATAATATGTATACATATAAAATAAAAAAATATTTAAAATGTTATATTTATTAATAGAATTGAGAATTATACGTTATAAATTGAAAAGATGGTTGTTTTCCAATTTAACATGTTCGTTAATAATATATATTTTTAGATAACATATGTTTTTTTCATGTTGAAGTTAAAAGATAATCCGATTCTTTAAATATGTTTTTGTTAAAGTTTAAATCTTTAAGATTGAAACTCATATAAAATAATTTTTCATGTTTCAATTAAAAAAATAATATTCAGTAATTGAATAGAATAAAGTTTATAAAACACATATCCAATGATACTATACGATATTGTAAGATATATTTTCGATATTTAATAAATATGATATAATATATGAATTTGTTTATTTTTTTTTAAGATGGCAACAAATATTGATAATTATGATATAATATTTTTTTTAATTATAACTGTTTTAAAGAATGGACCGAAGTATGTGTAGACTTGTTAATATGGGCCAACTCGGCCCAGCTTGAACCTAACCCTTGTGGGCTGAAAAAATATGAGACGAGTCGGGCCAGCCCATTTTTCATATGGGCTGTGAAATCCCTAACTCAGCGCACTACTTGTTAGCCCATGGGCTGGGTTGGGCCAGCTCATTTTTTTTTNAATCCCTAACTCAGCGCACTACTTGTTAGCCCATGGGCTGGGTTGGGCCAGCTCATTTTTTTTTTCAAAAAAATTTATTTTTATAATTTTAGTTAATAATTTTTTTATTAATAAAATTATTTTATGATTTAATTCATAAATTAAAATTATTAATTTGATAAGTAAAGATTAAGCACATTAAAATATATAAAATAAATAATATTATTAGTAATTAAATTATTATTTTTATATAATTAAATATATAAAATTATTAAATTAATTAAAATTATTAAGTTTTTTAACCTATAGAGCTAGCCCGCCCCAACCAACCCTAGCCCACTGATTTGGTGGGCTAGCCCATCTAAATCCGGTTTAAATATGAACCTAAATTTTTATGATCCAATTCATCTTATATTTAATGAAAAATGGACTGACCCAATGAGCCAAGTCCATTTTGACAAGTATAAGTATGTGCCGGGGCATTTCTAGTTTATTTGAAATCAAAATTTTAGAGGAGCTCTTTCTTTGAAGCCAATGGGTTTGGGCCACCAAGTGTTTGATAAAATTCCTTCAACAATCCAATGATTAATTGAGGAGGAAAGCTGTGAATTGGACGCTTAACAATGCAGAAGAGTAGGCTTGGATGGCAGTTTTTATCTCTAGTGAGACACTATTCCAGAGTAGCTCCGCCTCCACCTGCCTATGCCGACCCAGTCCTCCGTGTCTCCAACAGCGTTGCTTACTTGGGCGCTCCCAAACAGGGTCCAAAGCCTCGCCAACTCCTTTCCTTGCCCCCTTTCCCTGGTTATCCTTTGCCTGGAAAGAACCCTGGCGGCACTGCTCGTGTCACTGCTATCAGTTGGCTCAAGTATTACTTTGATGAAATTCCAGATTCCGCCATTCAGTCCCATTTTAACAAGGGCCTCGTAAGTATACCCAACTTTTTCTTTTCTTTTTTGCATAATCAGATAGTTCTCCCTCATCTCATAAATCCCGCTCTTCCTATATCAGGAGTCAAGCTCATTTCAATCATTATACTGACCCTTTGCTTCAGTTTTGTGGGCTATTTTAGCAAATGGTATTTTGCATCCAAAATGTCGTGTGACTGTTTCTTATTTTCAACATATGTGTTTCTGTCTCTCTTATTGCAGGTTCAGATGGAATCCTCAAATGCAGGTGATACTTGTATAGAAAGGGATGGGTTAATGAAACCCTTGAGAAAGGTAGTATGCTTCTTGATATAGCATGTTGCCTTCCCTTTAATGCCACAACTTTGTTTAGAAACAAATAACTCTTGCTTATTACTGGGCCCTTGTCAATTATATTCCCTTCCATGTGGGTTTAATTACTCTGCACTTATACAGCTTACCTGCAGATCAAGCATAATGAAGTGATGGAAGTAGGGACAAGAGTTTGGGTACCTGTATCAATTGCAGAGACTAGAATCTCCAAGAGATTTGACTGTATACCGAGCGGAACTCTTTATCCAAATAAAGATGAGATTGACTATTTGCAAAGGCTTGTCAAGTACAAGGCATGTATTGAGTTTAATTGCTAGTTGGCATCTTTTTCCAATTTATTCTGTATGCTTATTAATCTCTTAATGTATATGTTCGTCCTTGAGCACACACATTTGTATGTGGATAAGTGTCCATCCTAATTGCTTTGTTAATTTTCTTTCATATTCTTTTTTGTTCTTCTTGTCAGGTGTAATTTATCAAAGTAGTTCCATAATTATTCTTATTTTCACTTGATGGATTACACATGCTCTAGGTTCTTTGTTTGAAGTTGAAACTATATTTTTTCTGACAAGTTGTTCTTATTTTAACTATTAGTGTTTAATATTTCAGGACTATGCTATACTTGTATTAAATAAGCCCCCCAAGCTGCCAGTAAAGGTTTGATTACATTATTTAAGGTATTTGAGTGTTGTCTCAGCATATTGTGTTCCATCTTAGTTTGTTCTGTCACAACATCTTTAGGGAAGTCTTCCTGTACATAATAGCATGGATGCATTGGCAGCTGCAGCTCTGTCTTATGATCACGATGAGGGTCCTAAACTGGTATGCTCATTGTTCTAGATTTTATGGTGAATGCCTTTACCTTATGGTTTGCAAGTTTTTTGTTTGTTATGTATATGGGCATATGACTAGGAGTAGTAGTTAAAAGTCATATTTTTCATGATTTAGTGATATATACTCCAACATATGATTAAAAAGTGTTGCTTGAATGGATAAACTTGGCCTTAACAGGAGACGAGCTTCCTTATTTGAGAGCACAGTAAGCATCATGGCAAATTCTATGGGATGAAAAATATCCTGGCATCATACATCTATTATGACTTCAGGGTTTATAGATTGTAATTTGGTTGCAATTTTAGTTGTTTCTATGATCTCTGTGTGCATGCATGTAGGCACTTTTTTGTCATGAAAAGGTTCTTCACTCCTGCTTAGAGATGCATAATCATGTTATTTTATTTTTAATTTTTTTCCCCAGTTAGCAAATAGAAACCATATATCTCAGTATTTCACGGGAGAAATATATGTTTTGCTGCTTAGGTGATAAAAACTATAGCCTCAGAAGCTACAATTGGAATAGGATTAATAAAAGAACCAAATAATTTATCTTCTTTGTCCTTTGTTCATTATCGTTTATTGAAGTTTCAAGTTAGTTGGCCCTCCTCTTCTTTGTAATATGTTGAAGTTGACTTTTATTTTATTTCATTGATTCATTGATTCATTGATGTTAAATGGTATATCTCAAGACAAAAATGAAGATCGAGACGTTCATAACTTTTTGAGGGTTGAGGGTGCTTTGTGTACAACTAATTTCTGAAAAAATCTATCATGTTTTTGGCATTCTCATACTTGGATAAGGCTTAGTGGAGTAAAGTTTATGTTGAAAGGATTGAAGCAGCATTTAGTTTCTAGCTGTCAATGAGTTGTGATTTAGTTTTAGAATTTTTTGGCTAGTTCAACAATTTTTGATGAGAACTTCGTTTTGATGCATATGTTTTGGTTCACTCTTTTTTACTCTCTACAAATAACCTTAAGCATGCCGTTTGGAGGTTGTGATTCTCCACTTTCATATCGATGTTGTTCACTGGTTAAATCTCCCTTAACTATTATCCACTTTAATTTAGCTTTTCTTGATCCATTTTTCTATGACTTTTTAACTTCCTGCTGCTTTTATTGTCAATTTTTGTCAGGTGCACCGTCTTGATAGGGAGAGCAGCGGCCTCCTACTAATGGGGAGAACAAAAGAAAGCGTAGCTCATCTCCATTGGCTGTTCAATGACTTAAATACAGTTAAATCCTCATGTAAGGTACATGTAGTTGTTCTAGAGAGAATGAATTATTGGCCAAATATAAAAGAGAGAACAAATATTAGATGTATGCATCCTACATTCCATTTTCCAGGTTATTATGTGTTTTTTTTTTTTTTTTTTGTGTGTTTGATGGCTGCTAGCGTCTTTAGCATTGTAGACAGCTGCTTGAACACTTCCATTCTTTTATTTGACATAATATTCTGTGGGCAAATTTAGGCTTGGAATGATGCATGTGATGTGAAGTATCAGCGGTTTTGGGCATTGGTGATAGGCACTCCAAAGGAGAAAGAAGGCTTAATTTGTGCTCCTCTTTCAAAGGTTCTTGTTCTTCAAGTTACTCTCTCAGTGCCTTTACCTTAATGAGCTTTGTAATCATGTGTGCACTTTTGTTTGTTTTTTAGATTCTTCTTGATGATGGTAAGACTGAGCGTGTCATCTTGGCTCAGAATGTGGGTTTAGAAGCTTCTCAAGAGGCTATAACTGAATATCGGGTACTAGGTCCCATGATAAATGGATGCTCATGGATTGAACTGCGCCCACTTACTAGCAGGAAGCACCAGGTAGCATATTTTAGCTCTTTCTGTTTCTTTCTCCACCTATTTATGTATCTCTTTGGACAAATCATCTATCTTGTTTGAGCAATGTGAAGGCATTTTGCAGTTTTAATGTTTTAGAATCCTACTGAGATGGTATGGTCTGGGAATAATGTGTTGAAAGTTCAAGAGATGACCTTTGTGCTCAGGCTATGGATGATAAGAGAAAATTAGGGTGGGGGGGATTCTTTATCTTTTGTAGTCCAAAAACAGTCGGAAAAGGCTCATATTTTCGTAGATGCCATGTGCAGTGTCCCTCTAATTTTTTTAATCAATAGAAAGGAGGTGGAAAAGGCTTATAATTAATCTATCTATGTATCTACCTTTTTAGAGTTTTCACTTTTCACATCAAGGTCATGAATTGGAACCAGTCTCCTTTGGCTTTTTATATATATCCCAAGCCACATCCAAATTCTTGTGCTTCTATTTTCTTGCAGCTCCGAGTTCATTGTGCAGAAGCTCTTGGGACTCCAATAGTTGGTGACTATAAGTATGGCTGGTTTGTACACCGGAGATGGAAGCAGATGCCCCGGGTTGATATTGAACCAACAACAGGGAAACCATACAAGTTGCGAAGGCCAGAAGGTCTGGATGTTCAAAAGGGAAGTGTATTGTCCAAGGTTCCGTTGTTGCATCTGCATTGTAGAGAGCTTGTACTTCCAAATATTGCAAAGTTCCTTCCTGTGTTGAACAAGAATACAGAAACCCCGCCTCCTGCCCTTAGCATGAAGCCGGACCTCCTTCGCTTTGTAGCAACAATGCCTAAACACATGAAGATTAGTTGGAATCTGATGTCCTCCTATTTAGTGTAAATATCAAAGTGGGTAAAATGATTCATAGAATTGACAACAGCCAAACTTGGCTTTGTTGGTGGCTATAACTGGTTGAATTTTTGATGATCTGATCTTACATTCATTAGCCATACATTCTTTCAAGTTGTCAACATATTTGCTTCTTGATTTTATTTTCTGCTGCAAGCTCTATTTAGTTAAGGTCATGACAATTTGTGCATATAATTGTCAGAAAATTAAACAACAGCGGAGGATAAAATGATCAGACCTTCACTAATGTGCAAATTGTTAGCTTTAAATTCTAATTTTGAAATGACGAATTAAAGTTATATTTAAAATTGCTTCAATAGATTTTATCTTAAATTCTCATGATCAAAATCCTCTTAAATAATTTTTGTAAGCTTAAGAAATATATTTAAAATGTCAAATTACTTAATGAAATTAAAATTTATATTTTTATTAAAATATTGAAATTGTTTTGAAACAAATTAAAAGTTTTTTAAATTAGAAGTTACAAGAATGAATCCCCCACTTTGGACAGAAGTTTAAGGATCCTTTCTTATCTCTTAGGAATTGATCCCATCCTTGAGGGATCGAGTATCAAATTTTTTTGTAGCTGATGAAATAAGGATCCACCCCTCATTTTGGGATTGATCCCAAAAGAGGACAGATTTTTCAACAAAGCAACGATTCTTTTTGCGTTTAAGGATAGGTTTTCTAAGTTTAAATACACCATCTTTGGGTTATCTATGCAGAAGAATAAGAGAGGAACAAGAAAGAAATTCAGAGCAAGCACTTTTCTCCTTGGTCCAAGTTTTCCAAAGTTCCCTTTGAGCCTTTATTCAAACTCTTTGTAATCATTTTTTATGGTCTCTTTGCAAATTTAGAAATTCAAACTTTTTGTAATCATTTTTTATGGAAGGGGGGGATCCACATTTTCTCGAGATTTGGCTTGATCTCGTGTGCGCATGAGATCCCTTTCTTTTCTAACATTTCTAACTTTCAACAAATCTATAATGAGTTTATATATATAAAGTAGTAACATCTTTTGTACTTGGCAATGTGGGATAAAAATTTTATGAGATATTATTATATATCCAATAATCCTCCACATATTTCATAAGGTTTCTTAATAGGAAGTTCTTGCTATGTCTAATCTCACTCAAGTGTAATGCATTGAGATTAGTGCTTTTTGAGCTATGAACTAGGGCTAAAAAGAATTAATTTAAATCATAGAATTTTGATAAAGTTTGTAACTTATATGAATAAAAGATTTTTTATGTGAAATATAATTTTCATCAATCACATTACATTCTCACAATATCTACTGTTCAATGCAGTTTTTTGCGAATGGGCCATGCACGTACCTGGTTATTTGCAGTGCTCTAGAGATTTTGTCACAATTCTCATAGGAGTGGCCCCACTCCACACTTATATAAGTGATTCCATCAAGTGTATACTGCAATTTAATATATTACCAACAAGGAATATAGAGTTCATATCAAATTTAGAAGTTAAAATACATTTGTTTTATTGACAACATCAATGCATATACCAAAAATAAGCATATCATCAACATATAAATTAATAATCATACATTCACTATCAATAGTTTTTGTGTAAACACATTTATCAACTTCAATAATAAAAAACCTATTACTAACAAGAACTTGATCAAATTTCTTATACCATTGTTTTAGTGCTTGTTTTAAGCCATATAAAGATTTAATTAATTTACAAACTTTGTTTTTTTGACCAAGAAGAACACATCCTCGAGTTGTACCATATAAATTTCTTCTTTTAAATCACCATTTAGAAAAGCTGTGTTAACATCCATTTGATGAACAACAAGGTTATAAATAGAAGCTAAGGCAATTAAAGCACGCATAGATGAAATTCTTGTTATTAGAGCAAAAATATTAAAATAGTCAATATTTTGCTTTTAAGAAACACCCTTAACAACTAATCTAACTTTGTATTTATCAATAGAACCATCAGGATTAAACTTTTGTCACAGTCCAATTTTCGGGCATGACCGGCTCAAGGACCCAATAGGCGTGGTCCACTGGGCCTAAGCAAGCCTTTCTATGAAAACTTATTTATTGGACCACCTGTCCCTCTTTTACCTCTAAGGTTCTTAATTCGTTGTTTTCAAAGTAATTTCCTTTCAAAAATAAATCATGGCAACTGAACAATACCGTTCACAAAAAAATATTACATTTACCAACTTGTGGCAACATTATCATGCAAACCAAGTATACAATGTTTACAACAAATCTCATGAATTACATTTAAATAACCATATACACATACAAAAGACCTTTACTATCAGCGGAGTGACTCTAGCGTGGATACTATCATGGAGTGTTTGATAAACCTACCGTAAGATGAATAGGAGGAAGCGCCTCTACCTAAGATCCAACCATCGTCGAACTTGAAAACTAAAGCATGAAGTTAAAAAAGATGAGTATAAACCCAATGAGTGAACATAGGAAGGGAACAAGTAAACAATACAGAGAGTTTTTCAAAAACATGATGCACTCGTTTAAAAACAATGCAATTTTGTATATTATGAACAAACCTCGATGCCGTGTTGTTTTTCAACTCATTTTAAAACATTTAAGAAGTTCAACTTTTAACATTCAATGCAATCACATAATATTTTCTCTAACATTTCTATGGTATGTGTAAACATGTATATAACCACTGGTCATCAGCTCATGTGCATTCCCACACTGCACATAGCTAGAATCACCCTTCATCACCGACATGTGCATTCCCACACCTCACATGCATGGTTCTAATTATTAGTTGAATTCTCGAGTACAGGTTTTGGCTTCTTTAGCAGTATTGATTGCAATCTTAAAACAGAATTCAAAACTAAACCAAAATGCTTACTGACTGTCTCACCATTTCTAACAAATTCTCTCTTTATGATCCTATTCTTTGCATGATGAGAAATGATGTACAAAAAGATAGCCACCATTTCCTCAACATTCATGTTTTTTGTTGGTGTAAGCCTACCAATGCATTGAAGCATATTACATAGTTTATAAAATGCTGCCCTATCCATTCTAATACTTTCAATGCATGTTAAATTAGAATCAAACTCCATTCTCCTAAAACTCAATTACCTAATAAGATGTCTCCTATAAGTACTAGTTTTGGACCTTTTACGCTTTTTAGTATACATTAAAATATGGTAACATCCTTGAACCAAAATATTAGTTAAAAGTATCTTGTTAAACAACTCAATGGCTAATACAATAGCAGACATGATCGTTGCAGTTTGCTCTTGAGAAAACCCTTCCATTGTGTGAACTAACAATATAAAAAAAATTAAAATCATGAAATATAAACATTATATAGAAACAACATATACATTGTTAATCAGAATTATTCAATAAATAACATTTGACATGATGTCACTAGCTTTACTTAAAGAATTACAGGCCCTTCATTTGATACATGGGAATCTAATTAATTAATTAGTAATGGTTGTCACAGCAGCATAGGTGCTAAGGAACTTGATATATATATATATATATATACATGCTTGGATGGGATTCAATTTCAAAGGAAGCTTAGTGTTGTGTTTTTTTTTATTATTTTAAGGTTCAGATTCTTTACTAATTAATATTCTTGAATAATTGGTTACTGTTAATCCATGTTTGTTTTTGGCTTTAGATATGGCTTATTGGGTTTTGCCTTTTGAAACCCAAAATCAATAGCTACAGCTCATTGTCAATCATCTTAATTTAGACTTAAGCAAAGTTGCACTAATCATATCTAACTTGTTTTTTTTTTTTTTTGAATAATTATAGCACCTGTCATTGTTTCTATCTAGTAGGATTCTAGAATAAAGAACTAAACAAGCATAACAGTGCCCTAGATAGATATATCAACAATAAGTTGAAAAGGGTGGGGATTAAGTAATGCTGATGTTGTTGTGGATCAGTACCAAAATTCATGAATGACATTGTGATTTTTTTTTTCTGGAAACAGAAAGATATACAACTTATAAACGACATGTGGATGGATGCTTACAGGTTCTCAATAGCTTGGTCTCGGATATTCCCTAGAAAGTTTTACATTGTGCACAGTTCTTGGTTTGTCAATTTTACTTGTGTAAGAAGATGGAAATGTGGAAATTTCTACTGACATTTTGCCTTGAACCACAGATGGTACAGGAGAAATAAACCAGGCAAGTGTCGATCATTACAATAATTTGATAAATGCTCTACTTGCCAAAGCTATCCTTAATTCTGGCTTATCTTTACTTGGTTCAACTTAGATTTGACATGTAGTTTTTATAAATAACATGAACTGTAATGCGTTATATTGTTTTAGTAACTCATTTTCTTCACCTCTAATTTATCTTCAGTTAAACGGATGCATTCATGAACTTTTTTAGGTGACACAACGTCAAAAGCAACTTTTATGCATGACTTGAGATTTTCCTCAAACTTACTAAACATCAGCTAATAAGGAAAACCCAATGGAACAAAATCACTATATTAGATTTCAAAAGATCCCAGAAAAAAAATTAAGAGAACCTAAAATTTCAAAAGATCTCAAAAAAAAAAATTACCTTTGCCTCTTGTTAGAGATTAGCCCAAAAATCCAACAATTCTTGCTGATTAAGGGCCAAATTGTTTCACTGATAAAACAAAAATATAAATATGAAAAAAAACCCAAATTAAAAAAAAACCCCAATTTGAAGAATACAAGAAAAAGATTAAAAAAAAGAAAAAAAAAGAAGAATGGGAGATTTCGACCCACAATTTCAGATGATGAAGAAGCAGGAAGAAGGAGAAGCGACTTTAGCAAAATGGAGAAGTAGCAGCAGACCCTAAACCCTAAAAACGACAATGAATAAGGTTTGAACGGGTTGTAAGTAATTTTTTAAAAGATGATGGGTAAAAATATCATTAAAGACATTGCAGAGTACAATATAATGTGATTGCATTGGTTTTGGACTGCAATCACATTACAACCCTTGACTACAATGTGATTGTATTGCAATCTTACTTTGTAGTGGTCTGTTATAAAACAAACACTGCAATGTAATTTAACTAGACACATTACAAGGAATGTGCTCTCACTTCCCTCATACCAAACGCCATCTTAAAGAGTTCTTGAGATGGCTACATTGAGATAAACTACCATGTGAAGTATTAAGATGAATAATATGTTGACCAAAGTTAAATCGTAAAAAATAAATAAAACAAGAGATTAAGCTTTGTTAAAGGTTAAGAAAAAAGTGAGTGAAAAGTTAGATGAATGTATGAGACATTGACAAGGGATGTCAATACCAAGTGATGAAATTGTGAATGAAGGATGACAGGGTTGGCATAGCAAATGAATTAAAATAAAGTATTGCTATGAGGATTTACAAATTTTGTCTTGACTTAGTTAAATGACAAGAATTAGTAACAGCACAAGGCCAATTATGTGACATACTAGAAACCCATGAAGATAAATTGAAGTATGAATAGATGAGCATGCATTTAAATATCTTGGTGAATAAGTGCATGCCTTTTTGGAATGATATGCTCGAAAGGTTAAAAAGCCAATAAGTGATTAAGTGTTTCAGGAACGCATAAACATCCTTGAGAAGGAATTACCAATCATACGTGGCAAGTATAACATCTGGAAATTTGAAACTTGCTGAGGAGCCTAATGGCTAAACCATGGGTTAAATAATTATATGCGATGAGACATAAGTTAAAGGTAGGCATCTATGAGGAAATACTTAAGAGGAATCTTGCTATGAATCTTGTGGAAACAAGCATAGGTTATGTGGTTACAAAAAGGAAGTTGTAAGCCGAGAGTGATACTCACATTGACATTGAGAGGTACTTGAGAAGAACCTTGTTTCAAGTTTTGTAATTTCAAGCACATATGGTAAATTGGCTAAGGGAGAATGATGTTACATTAGTATGAAAGAGTAGTGCAAAAGATGATTGAAAGTAACCTTCATAATGAAGTCAGATAATGAAAACTTCCTAATGTATGATGGAAATTGGAATTTGGAATTGCATGAGGCATGCAGGATTCAAATGAGTCTAAGTTTTAAGTGATTGGTTAATATCGAATTGCAAAAAGGATATAATCTATATGTTAGAGGCATGAAAGATAATTGAGAAATAAGGATGACTTTTAGGGATTGTGGTATTGCATAAGATGCAATGATCAAGTAAGAGATAAATCTTTAAAGGATCAATGAGATTATAAAGCATATACGAATACCAGATTGCAATTTAATGAAAATGACATTTGTCAAGTGAGAGGTGACTAATGACATTATGATGCAAGGATATATAGTATAATGATACTTAAGCATATAATTGGAAATGATAAGAAAGGAGTATAGGCATGTAAATGATGTGAAGTTATGCATAGGCATAATGAGAATTCATATGGATTACGTAAAAGATAACTTGTGGTAGACGCAAGTGGAATGGTGATTTAAACATATAAAAAGGGTAATATGAAATTGATTATACTAGTGATCCTAGATTAAACATGAGAATGTTGACATTTAAATGTGCATGTATAGATAAATGTTTGGGGTTAACGATGTGACCAACTAAAGTGAAGAACTATTCTTAGAGATTCGAGATTTGAACTCGATATATTTGATGAGTTGTATGGATAATACAATCATAAAAAATTTCATCATAAGTGAAGCTATGTTGATATAAGAAATTTTGGAGAAACAGTCGAAGAAATGATGTCAAGGAAATGTCATTTATAGCGTGTTTAAGCCATACAAGATGGACTAATATGATTAAGAAGATTTAAGTTGCATAAATGCAAGATAAATATGAAGTATGAGGGAATGGTTGAAAGATTCAACTCCCCATAATGTTGGAAAAATGTATAGGAATGAATAGGGTGTGTTTATGATGCCATAAGTTATGTAATAATGTAGGGGGATAAGGTGAATAAATGACAAGAGGTTTGACAAGAATTGAAATAAAGATATGTTTAAGGTTAGTAATAGAATTAAAGGCATACTTGGGAACTTAATGATAAGAAAAAGAACAATAATGAAGGGTACTGTGGTTCTGACTCAAAGATGACAATAGAGATAAGTTATGTACCTTGACCTTGTAAAGTGTTTTAGTCAAACGAAAGGTAACGAAGTGCATAAATCAAAAGTCCCTATGAAGAAGGAAATGAAATAGGATCATTGAGGGAGATTAACAACCCGACATCGAGGAAAATTCAAGGACAAAATCTTTTAAGTGGGGGAGACTGTGACACCTAATACCCTCGTATAGAAGTCAATATAACCTTATCAATGAGACAAAGGGTCAATGGATGCTGATTTAAGTGCCAAATGATGGAGACGGGTGAAAAGAGTATTTTAAGATAAATTATTCCACACGCGAAGAAATAATAATAAAATAATAATATTTTTATCGATGAAGAATTTATGAGATAAAAGGTGATTCGGATGTAAATCAAGGCAAAGTAAGATGTTTTGGAGCCCTAAAAGGCTAGTGGAAAATTTTGGAATAAAAAGATATTTTATTATAAAATAATATTAAAATGTTAATATTTTATTTGATGTCAAAATTAGTCATGAATGAGGAGTATATGGTCAATTTAAGTGGGCGAGAAGAAGAATGAGGGAATTTCAGAGTAAAACGATGTTAGTGGAACCTGCGTGTCTTTATTAAATAAAGCTAGTGCGGGTAAGTATATATTTAAATATTATGATGATACCGTGTTGAGGTGAAAACTTTATATTTTGTTTGTACACATGTAAAAGAAAAAAAATAGAAGGAAATTGGAATTAAAAGATTGTTGGGAGGACTAAATTAAAAAAGGGAGAAACTTAGACGGCAAAATGGTAATTTTTCCATGTGCTTGGTCAAAGCTTCCAAATGAAACTTTGACTATTTTCTTCCTTATCCATGGCTGATTTTTATCTTCTCCAAAAGGCATTTTCTTCTCCATCTTCTTCCTCCCATGCCATTTTCCTTTTTTCACCATAAAAATCAAGTTTTTTTCCTTTTCCTTTCTCTTCTTTTCTTACTTCTCCATTCTCCTACCCCTTTATTCACCTTACCCACAATTCTCAACCTCATTTTTTATTCCAACTAAACCCTAGAACAGAGAAAGGAAGAAAGAAGAAAGGAAAGAAAGAAAGAAAGGAAAAAGGAAGAGAAAAGTTCAGAGGAAGCTTGGCCTTGGAGGAGAAAAGAGAAAATCAAAAGGTTTTCCTCCCCACCCACACACCATTGTTGAGGTTTAAAAAGATTTTGGTGGTTTGCCTTGTGGATTTCAAGGTAAAGAAGGTAGAAATTGATGTTTTGTCTGAAAGCATATAGTTTGAACCAATTATGATGTGAGGTTTTGTTTGTGGTAGCAAGGATCAATAAACATCCAAGGAACCCGAGGCATGCTGTGGAAGAATCTTGAAATGCGTGGTGATTTTGAGTTAGATTAAGTGGTGGGTAAGCGTTCTAACCTCTAAATCACAAGTAGAAAGGAAAAATGAGATATGTATTAATTTTTTGTGCTTGTGGCAGCATGTAAAAGTAAATTGTGGTGCATGTGGACTTAGAAAATGCTTAATAGAAGTAAATTTATAGTTGCTGCCATATGCTAGGTTATTGGTGTGGAAATGATGGTTGAACTTGATAAATATCTTTAGAAAAGATTAATATATGTGCTAAAGTCATAAATAAGTTGTCCGTATTTATAATCTAAAGAATTACGCAAGCAAAGGATAAAGGCAACTTTGGTAAAAATGTGTCAAGATATAAGTTAGTTGAATAAGGATTTACGATTGTATGAAAAAGAGAAGTAGAAATGATATACACTAAAGATATTGAATTTAGATTGTTGCTAGGAAGTGCAAAAATAAAGATAGTGTATTATGGTGATGTGCTAGAGGAAATAACTAGCGACCAGCAAGTAGAAATAGCTAGATACGCCTCCGAATTAATAGCGATATAGTATCCTGCTATCGTATGGTGAGTGAACTTGCATTTAAAAGGTTTTGAACAAATGTATATGTGTTGAATGAAATGCTAGAATATCCTTGGTTGACTCTTTTCAAATTTATGCACATGAACAAGCTTTTCACAAGTGATACTTCTACACTTTTAAATTTATAATGTGATGAATTACGTATTTGAAATATTATGTTGAATTGCCAATTGATTTGTGGCATTTGATGTATTGTTATGCAAAGATTATTGTTACATGTTGTTATGTGTGCCATGCATTGAAATGTAATGTTGAATGATAATTATAACCGTGCGTGTGCATAAATGCCATGTGCGGTGTGTGAGAGCACATGATGATGATATATGTCATGTGTGGTGTGGGAGAGCACATGATGATGACATATGGCATGTATGGTGTGATAGTGCACATAAGGATATTAGCTATGTGTAGTGTGGGAGTGCACATGAGTTGAGTTGAGGTTGACGAGTGTATGTGCGAAGTTGTGGTGACTAGTGTGGGGATGACCTTGGTGTATGTTTAAATTATCTATATATTTATATATACATAATGTATACGTGAATTTTTACACGCATGTGCACCTGTCCTATAGAATAGAGATTTTTGAAAAATGTAATGTGATTGAATTGTATATTGAAAGTTGATATTCTTAAATGTTTTCAAAATGAGTTGAAAAACAATATGGCATCGAGTTTTGTTTATGATATACAAATTACATGGTTTCAATACAAGTGCATCGTGTTTTCTAAAAAATCTTTCGTATCGTTTGCTTATTCCCTTCCTATGTTCACTCATTGAGTTTATAGTTTTCAAGATCCAAGGTGGTTGGATTTGAGGTCAAGGTGCTCTCTCCTATTCATCTTTCAGTAGATTCACTACAACTCTCAATGATAGCACCCACACCTAAAGTCACTCCGTTGGTTGTCAAGGGTCGGTTGTATGTTTATATGTGATGGTTTAATGTAAATTGTGAGATTTGTTGTGAACTTTGTATGTACTTGATTTTCACGATTTAAATTTGAAGAGATTGTTATTAAAAATCACGAGTCTTAAATCCTAAAAAAAAAAAGAAGTGATAGATGGACTATTAATGGGTTTAAATAAAGAGGCTTGCTTGGGCTTGGTGGACTGTGCCTATTGGGCCCATGCGCCTGTCATGGCTCAAGTTTTGGGCTGTGACAACTTTCTTTTAAAAATTCATTTACAATTGATTGGTTTAGCTCCAGGTGGTAAATCAACTAATTTCCAAGTTTGATTTTGTAAAATAGAATCAATCCCATTTTTTATAGCTTCTTTCCAAAATGGATTTTTTTAGAAGAAATTTTATCAGCATAAGTTAAAGGATCATTATCTACAAGATAAGTGTAAAAATCATTACTAGAAGAAATTTCTTTCCTTGCACTTTTATTCCTTAAATTACTTGGTATTTCAAAATTATTTTAACTAAAAGGTGCATAAGAAATTGTATCAGTTCTTCATGGAAAAATATGCTAAAAAGATTCAGCATTTTTTGTTTCAACAATAGTATTACAATCAAGAAAATCACTTTTTAATACAAGAAATTTATATGCAGCACTTTGTTTAGTATAACCAATAAACATGCAATCAGATGTTTTAGAGCCTGTTTTTTTTGTCTTAGAATTAAGAAGCATAAACTTAGCTAGACATCCCCACACTTTCAAATATTTTAATTTAGAGGAATAGCCTTTCCATAATTCATAAAGTGTCTTACCAATTTTCTTATAACGAATTTATTTTGAATATGATATGCAGATAATAAAGCTTCACCTTACAAATTTTCATGTGCATTAGAACTAACAAGCATAGAATTCATTATTTCGTTTAATATTTGATTTTTTCTTTCAACTACACCATTTGATTTAGGGGAATATGGAGGAGTAGTTTCATAAATTATTGCTTCTTTTTCACAAAAATCATTAATCAATGTATATTCACTAACTCTTTCTTATCTAACTCTTTTTATCTTTTTATTTGTATCATTTTCTACCTCAGCTTTATATTTAAGAAACATATCAAAAGCTTCATCCTTATACCTAAGTAAATAAGCTTTAGCAAATCTAGAGTAATTGTCAATAAAAGTAACATAATATTGCTTACCATCTCTAGTCATAATTTATTTCAAATCTCCTAAATTAGTATGAATTAAACTTAATAATTCAGATTCTCTATTTACTGAAATACAAGTTTTCTTAATCAATTTCGTTTTAGCACATATTACACATTTTCTCAAGCATGCATCTTTAACACCAGAAATTAAACCCAATGATTGCATTTTCTTGATATAAGGAATGCTAATATATCCTAATCTACCATGCCATGATCAATAGAGTCAATCAAGTAAGTAAAAGAACTAGCATTTTCATTCAAGATATTTGAAATGTTGAGTACGAAAAGTCCTTGATTACAATAACCCTTGCCCACAAAGACATTATTCTATCATTACAATTGTGTTAGATTCGAAAAACACTTTCACCCCAACTTTATCCAATAGAGCCATAGAAACTAGGTTTGCCCTTATATTAGGAATAGCATAACATCATTTAGAGCTAAGGTCTTGCTAGATGCGAGTTTGAGAAAGACTTTTTCTTTACCAAGAACTTGAGCAGTTCAAGAATCACCAAGATATATTATTATTTCTCATTCTCCTACTAGAGTATATGAGGTAAAGGCATTTTTGTTTGCACAAATATGTTGGTAGCACTTGAGTCTTCCACCCAATCCTTCATACTAGCCACCATATTGGCTTGAGAAATGATCGCAACAATTATGTCATTGAGTTCATCTGCTTCAACCAATTTGACTCTTGGATTAGCAGGTTTGTCATTTCCTTTTTGCTTTCTTCTTGCACTATGATGCATGATACCCTGGCTTTCCACAAACAAAACAAGTATCCTTTTTTTGAAAGTGGGATATGTAGCTTTGGGTTTATAATAAGGTTTTTTATTAATGTACCTTTGTTGACGATGTTGGATTTTGTCTTGCACCAGATTGGTTTTGGTTGCAATCTCCTTAGCTTTGAAAGCCTTAATCTCCTTCCAGGTTGTATCGTTGATCATGATGTACACAATCAGGTCTACAAGTGACAAGTACTTTTACTTGTCACTTCAGTTGTTGCTTGTAGTCATTCTAGGAATCTAGCAACTTCTTAATCAACAACCTAGCAATGAACTTTTCTTGCAAGTTGATAGTTTTTGCCTTCTAGATATTCATTAATCTAACTCTTGATATACTTGTCATCTGTCATCTCCCAACGATAGAAGTTTCCAATTACGAACTTTTGTTTACCAACATCTTCAGTAGTATATTTGGCAACCATCGAATCCCATATTTGTTTTGCTTCGACTGTAAACATCAAATAGCTCATTAGAAAATGTGCTAATAATTGCATGCCAGCATACCTTATTTCCATGCATCCACTATTCCAAGATGTTAACATTGTTTGGTGTTGTTGGATTATCATGCAAGTGCACGTATCGTTAACAAGTAATATAATAAAAAGTAAAGTCCCTTCTCATGGAGAATTGCCTAAATATTTTCGCTAAGTACTAAAATTAAAAAAACTTAAATCTTATCCAAATATCTAAGTTTAAAACTACTAAAAATTAAAGAAACTAAAAATACAACTAAAATTGAAAGCAAAAAGTAACAATTTAACTAGAATCAATCAAGCAAAAGTCTAGAATCACAATATCCCCTCAATGTTTTATCTAAACTTCTTCCACTCTCTCTCTACTTACTAGATAGACTTGAGTTGTTAATCTAGAGTTCTAATATATTTATAAGTCTCTTTCGATATTTTTATAAAAATATATTCCTTAACCAACTTACTATATTCCCATACAAATTGAAATCAAGAAAAACTCATTAAGCTCATACTCTAATTATGGCTACAAATGACATGTAAGTGTATTTCTACCCTACACGTGAATCAAATCAATCGTCTCATACAATTAATATTGAACATATGCTATTTTATCCATGACTTACACTAAACTCCCTCTTCTTGTTCTGTTTATGTTCCTAAATAAATCTTATTGGTGATCAACCATTCAGATGCATTAATAATATGATTAAAATAAACAACTTAAACATGATCAACCATAAGCAAGAAGGAATATTAAAAATTCAATCTACATA
This sequence comes from Theobroma cacao, assembly GCF_000208745.1. NCBI lineage: Eukaryota > Viridiplantae > Streptophyta > Magnoliopsida > Malvales > Malvaceae > Theobroma > Theobroma cacao. The sequence continues at coordinate 6,639,981 of NC_030855.1, read as the reverse complement.
TTGGATTCAATTGTGATTCTAGATTATAAAAAATTTTGTTCCACATATCTAATAAAACATCATCCAAAAAAAGAAATTTAACTATCAAAACTAAACAAAGAAAGTATAGAGATAACAAAAGAAGAAAAAACTCCAAAATTTGTCAAGTCTTCGATCTGCAATTTTCCTTGCTTTCCATGCTTTCTTGCTAGCTTCAATGCCTCTTTTTCTTAAAAAAAAAAAACCTAGCTTAATTGTTGCTAAAATGTGCTTCTAAAAAAGGGATTAAATAGAGCCTGAATTTGTGTCAAAATAGAAGTCAAAATGCACAAGAACTCTCTCTTGACGTATAGGCACCACGACCATCCTTTCTTGGGCTCCACAACACCGAGCCTTGGTGTTAATTTTTTCAAGTTTTCTGTTGAACGTTGCAATGTTGCCTCCTTGGTGGTTGTGGCATCAACTTCTTTGGAAGCTTGAAGTGTCCTTTCTTTGTCGAGGCACCGTAGCGTTGCTTCCTTCCATGGTCACAACCTTCTTTGCTTTGTCTTAAAATCTCAGGTTATGCTATACTACTTTGACTTGTGATGCGATTTTCTCCTTTTTTGAGGTTGAAATAGGAAAAGTGGTCAACATAAAACGTTTTAGGTCTACCTTTTAGCTTTTCAATGATTTAAGAATCACATCAATTGAACTTCTATAGTGAAAGATATGCTTGAAATATAAGAACATGTGTAGTAAAAATTTGCACCTTGAATGCATTCTTCTTCACAAAATATAGCTCCTTTTCATAGCACAACCACAATAGCAACAAACTAACTTAAATCAAAACATCATAAAATAACTTAACACAATCAAACTCAATATAATTTACTAAAATAAAATAAATGACTAAAATTAATTAATACTTAAACTAAATCTCAAGAACTTAGACAAAATACGCCCAAAATTGTGATGAATTAACTTTATATAATAGAGTTATCACACCTCCAAACTTAAGATTTTGCTAGTCTTTGAGCAAAACATAAAACAAAATCTAAAACAAAAACAACTTAAATGATGAAAGCAACCATAAATAAATCAACTAACTAGAGGCAAGTAGCACCAAATCAATGATCTCCATAATTTTCTCAAAAGTATATCTATAAATCTCTAACTCAAGATAAAATATAGGCAAAGGCGGCTCAATAAGTTCAAAGGCCTAAAGCGAAATATTCAAATGAGGCTTTTTTTAATTGAAATTAAAAAAAATTATTAAAAGTTTATTTGTCTAGCTTTTTTAGATGCAAAATTTTTAATTAAACTTTATAATCAAGTTTTTCTAATATTTTTTTTCAACTGGTAATATAATCAATCCATTTAATCTTTCTTGAGACGTTATTGATTTTAAATAAGATTTTATTTATTTTAGTTTTGGAAAACTTCTTTCTCCTAAAGCAACACTTACTGAAATTGTTAACATTATTCTAAAAACAATATATACATTTGGAACAGAATCGAGTCTTCTTATATGATTAAGTATGTCAATTAGACTATTTTCTTCATATATAATTTCTTTTAAAATTTTTAACTCTAAAAATAAATTGAAACCATCAATGTCAGAATAGTTGTTATATTTTAAGGAACATTCAAGATTAAGGCAATATTCTTTCAAATGAGGCTCACAACTTTATGAAGATAATAAAAGAACAGACTTATTGTGTATTTTTTGGAGAAAAATTGAAATTAAAGGAAGAAAGAGCAAATGAGAAAGGAAGATTTCAAAAGTAGATATTATACATTGAAAAAAAAATAATTGGTTTTATATATAGGAAAAAAAATAGTTGTTGGAAATTATTAAATGCGTTGATTGGAAATAAGAGAAATAAGTGAGAAAAAATAGTTGTTGGAGATGATTAAATACATATGACTATTAGTTTTTTAGAAATAAGAGAATATAGTTGAGAATTAATAACATTCTAAAAATAAGGAAGTAATAGAAAATTGAGATTTAATAGGCACATAATTAAAAAAGTGAAAGAACAAATAATTTTATTAATTATTTTTTACTTGTATAATTTTTTAATTTTTATATATTTTTAATATAATTAATTATATTATAATTATTATAAAATTATAAATTTTCTCTAAAATTGAGGCCTTCCCAAATTGGGGGCCTGAAGCCCTTACTTGGGTGGTTTCACCCAAGGGTCGGCCCTGAATATAGGCATAATTTAAGTTCATGTTTCAATTCAAATGCAAACTCATTCTCGAATGGATTTTCGTGTGTATCTGAAATATTTTACAAAGAACATCATACTTATTTGGATGAGTTTATGCCAATGCAAAATTTTAAATTAGCACTAGAACTCCATAAGTTTGCTTTTCATCTCTCTCTTCGCTAATGTAGACTAATACTAAGGCGAGGATCATTAGGTTTTTATTAAGCTTGTATAATGTATGGCTATGGTCAAGATAGGATAAAGGTCATTAATGTGGCTCAATTCACCTTAAGCACATAATCGTTTTAGCACTTATATAAAGCTCTATTCATAATCTCCAAATGCACACCTTTTTTTTTTCAACTTTGAACTTTTCTTTTGTTCAACACTTTATTTTCTTTTTTTATATATATATCACAATTTTTACTTCCCCAAACTTATTTCTTTCTATTATAGGTAGTGGGGTGAATTCTAAACATATTTTTGAACTTTTTAATCAATTTCACGTTTCTACCTTATTCAACATCTAGCTCAATATTCTTCCTAAAATGATTTACATTCTTAGGAATGAGGTTGAAATTTTATTTAAAGGGCTAGGCTAAAATAATTAGGTGTTTAAACAAAGAAAAAGAAAAATTAAGCTTAAAAGGGTAAACTAGGGATAAAATTTAATAAGGTTAGCTTGAAAGGCTCAAACAGTTCAAAGATGGCTTAAATCATCTCCTTAACTAAGGATTGGGATAGTTTTGATGAAGTTCCTAATATCAAAAAGGGTCTATCAAAATATTTTGAGAACTCAAATTAAAGAATTTAAGTGTTTTTTAGAATAGATCTTATAGTGCTAGTCTTGTTAAAGAATTTTACTCTAGCATTGCACTAGACAAAACAGAGCTTGATGATCTAAAGGATTTTGTCGAGGATAGTCTTAATGTGTTTCTGAATTGAAAGGAATTTGTGTTCACTACTACCGATTTGGGAAATTTGCTGAAAATTGAATGTAATGTGGGTGAATATGAGATTCTAGAGGAATATGATCCCTTATCTCTATGGAAAATCATCACTGGGAAAAAGGAAAGGTACTCCTCTAGGAGTTGTGCAAGCTTTATCAATAATCCTCAAACTAGGATCTTACACTACTTTATTACATCAACAATTCATGGACGAAGCGGTAGCTATAGCTATGTAAGTTTTCAAGACATGTGGCTGATGGAACATGCATTGAATGCAACCCTTCTCAATCTTGGAAGATTTATGATTGAAAGAATGAAGGAACTTACCATATAGATAAAATTAATCTGGCTTATGGGAGCCTCATTACCCTCTTGGTAAGGAAAAAGAGAATCTAGAATACAAGATATCAAATGGATTAGGTCAAAAGTAGAGATCAAGCCATCTATTTGGGAAGTCTACCAAAAATGGGATATAAACTTGAAGGAGAAAATTTTATTAAAACTCCCAAAGACACCGTAAGAAATGAGAATCCCACCTCTGCTCAAACCAAATCAACCCTTTCTCAAATCTTAAATGAAATGATTTTAAATTTATTGATGAGAATTGATGGCAAGATGACTGATCAGTCTGACAAGATTCTAAAAATTGAAGATCAACTACAAAGCTTGGCCAATATTGTGAAAGAAAAAGGAAAAACACCATTTGGTCCTTCATATGAAGGTACCTCAGCAACCCCAAGTCCTATACCAAAAGGACAAACTGTTGAGAATCTTGCTTCTCAAACTGAATGTGGTGAACCTGAACCTGCCACAACAAAAAAATAACCTACTCCTGAACTTGAAGTAGAACAAGAACGCAATAATGATACAGAAGTAATTGGTTCTCTTGATGACATCATTGATAATTTTAATCTTTAACAACATGATGAAGCAAAGAAGGTTAAGCAATCTCCAACAAATTCTGAGGAAATCTTAATTATGGATGTGTTGCATCAAATGTTAAAGGAAGAGCAAGCTGAAAAAGAAGCAGTAAGAAGCAAAACATAGACACTCGCACCTGCAAGGGCTTCACCTGACTCAGTTCACACCATCGACAGAAGTGAACCTACTAACAAAGCGAAAGGGAAAGTAGCTGCATCTGCACAGGCTATAGTCAAACCTACTAGAATAAGAAAAAAGATAATGGCAACGAAACCCAAGTTCCTCAAAAGAAGAATATCTTCCAAGTTGATTGACAAAGCTAGATCCTCAGTTAAATCCTCTAGCCAGAATCCTTTCCAAGTCTTAAACACTCATTCCCCTAATTCCTCACTACAAAAATCATTACCCTTGTCATCTCCCAAACCTATAAATGTTCACTTTGGGACTGATGAATCCACTTCCTCTGACTCTTCTTGAATTAGCAGACCACCTCTATTTTGCTAATGACGAAAAGAGGGAGAAAATACAAGTAGCAATACAATAATTTAGGAATTTGATTCTGATGATGCGTAGTTGTTTATAACATTGTGCTATTTTGACTATTGATGGTTAGTATTTGGATATTGATAACTTACTTTTGGTTATGATACTTTGTTATTTTTGTTGGCTTGTTAATGACATTTGATTTTAGAATGGATATGGTCTGTTGATGATGATATGCTGATGACAGTTGGTTACAATATTGATGATATCTTGTCACTTATTACTAGTAGTTATGCAAGTTTGTATGTCAACTCATGAATATGTTTTGTTATATGTCTAAAACAATGCTTGCTATCTACATTAAGAAATAGATAAAAATTAGCTAGCTTGTTGTGTTGGAAAACAAAATAACTTGAAAAGATCATGCATACATTAAGGGCGAGCACACACTCAGAGGGAGAAATTCCTCATCTTGTGCAATACAAAAGGAACGAAGAGACACTATGCTATTAATCAATGAATGTTTTGTCATCATCAAAAAATGGGGAGATTGTTGGCTCCATAACTTTTTGATGATAATAAAACATTTCCACTCATTAATGCTAACTATATTACTTGAGTGTGCAGGATGAAAATGTATGTCAATAATAAATTAATTATTGGAAAGCAAACATCAAAACTTATCAGAATAAGGAGTTACAAATGAGCCACAAATAGAAGTCTCTTAGTAAGATAACCAAAGGATTTAGTCAGCTAAAATCCAAAAGTGAAATTGGTTGGTTCAAAGATAGTAAGCTCTTAATCGGTTAAAGTCTTACTTAATCGATTAATAGAGTAAAGTAGATTGCGAGACAGAAAAGACTTAATCAACTAAGAAGCATGGTTAGCTAGCTAAAAGCTCACTACCATAGAATTTGATTGCAAGACAAAGAAGACTTAATCGACTAAGAAGTGTGGTTAGCCAGCTAAAAGCACACTGTTTGAGAACTTGAATTTGAAAGCCTGAAGACAAACAAATGGCTAGAAAGAACCCTACACTATTTCTAACGGTATGAAGCTATCTACATCCATAAGAGTTGATTTTTCAAGTATAAAAGACATCTCCAACAACTAAGAAGATGATAAGATGCTTCCAATAACAAAAAGAGCCCAAAAATTGCAAAAATTCTCACAATCCTTCTTGCACTTCACTTAAATCTTTGTAATAAAGCTTAGCACTTTATCTTGTATCATTTAGATCAGGTTAATAATCATAGGTACTTTTCCATATCTGTAATCCTTGATTACTTAGAGTGTGCAAGGCACTCTAAGGGGATTAATCAAGCTTGATTTAGCTTGGTTGTTGTTGTAGGATCTAACTTAGCCTTAGAAAAGTTAGTTTTGGGTTTTGGTTGATCCCGAGACAAACCTTTGTTAAAAGTTGTGGCTGAGCTTGTGAAAAGTGTTGGGATGAGCCCTGCAGCCAATTGGGATTGATTGAGGCTTGATTCCAACCATGCAATAGTATCATTCATGTTGAATGATTAGAAGTTTTCCTTCATCAATAAGACATTAATTATAATGAGTTATAAGTATAATTGAATGAAGTCCATGAGATTAATATGCCTTGCAAGGAAACTGTAATGGGTTGTAGTTATGAGATTCCTATGCATCAAAGCATAATCTCAAAAATGTTCCTAGTCAATGTATCATTGAGATTGGACATCAATGATGCTTAGAGACTGGTATATTCTATGTTCCTTACATTGGAAGTAAGCAATCAATCTCATAGATTGAAGTATAGAGATACTTGGAATTAGACTATAAGTGCTTACCTAGGAGAGCAAGTTCACTGTACATAACCCGCCATGAGAAGTGTATTTGGTAATACACTCTAGTGTCTATGCAACACTTCTCATGTGTCAGTTGTGTAAATACTCTCTAGACTTGAGACACCAGGTTGTCTTATGTGTGAAGTGCTATACTTTGATTTCATCCCTACGGGTGCCTAACCAAGGATGCCAAAACAGGACGCTTTTGGGTATAGTATGAAGCATATGAAGGAAAATGAGTGGTCAAGATAGAAATCATCACCTCAAGTGTTTTAAAGGACATATCCTATCAGTTCTTGGTTAACATTAGCTTATTGAAGTCCTTAGCCAAGGCGACATAAAGATTATGAAAAATGTTTCATAACTCTCTATAAAGCTAATGCTATAATTGCAAGAACAAATATGAAGGTCAATAAAAGTAGACATTGTACCAAGCTTTTATCATCTTCGAGATATATGATGAGAGAATGAATTATACTGATAGACTGTACACTGAAAGGTTGTCAAAGAACTCTTTGACTCTCTCAACAATTGGGTGGCCATGATGCATTGCTAGATGCCAATCTTGGTCTATGGAATTGATTATAAATTAATTGATTGAAATTTATATTAATTAATTCCATTGCCAATATGTTGGGAACCTAATGGGTCACACACAATGATTGCATTTCAATTAAATTGGGAGAGTGAAGATTTAAGTTAGACGTAAATCACATGCTAGGTAATTAACTTCTATAAACTTAATTAAAAGAGTTTAATTAAGTTTTTGGCATAATTATAAATAATTATAATTATAAGGCCTTGATTGCAAAATATAAAGAAAATTAATATTGATTTTAATTTTCAAGGACTTAATTAAAAGAGTTTAATTAAGTAATGGGCTCAATATTATAATGTGTTATAATATTGAGAGCTTAATTGCAAAATTGAAGTTATTTTAACCTAACTAATAAGTCACCTTTTAACTATTTTTCATATTAGAGTTTTTCAAAATTGAAGAAAATGTAGTTTTTTATTAGAAAAATAGAAACGTTTTCTTTCTTTGCCACCACTCCCTTTGTGTGAAAGAGAAAATTGCTTATGAAGCAATTTTCGAGAAAGGTTCGACGAAGATTGTGAAAAAGAAGAAAAGGACAATTGTTGTCCTCTTTGCTAGCACAAAGTATAGTTAAAAAACTTTCTCCTTTATTGAAGGTTCAAGTGCAATCGTGTGTACTATCATTGAAGCCTAAGCACTTAATTGGCTAGGATTTTTACTCCTTGTGGTGTTCGCGGGATGGCTTCGGAAAGTGCCATCGTGATTACGAAATTACATGGCAAGGTAACTTCTAAATAATAATTTATTTTGTACTTTTATGTGTTAAATATCACCAAGGTGATTCATGGGTGGAGGCATGTCTTGGTTGTTTAGTTATAAGTTTTAATTTTCTTTCCGCTGCGTATTTTGAGCATGCCGTCCATAGCCAAACCCATCAGTGGTATCAGAGCCTTCCTAGATTCGGTTTTAACACATTTTAATGTCTATTATTGTTAATGTCTTCTTGAAAAGGAGTATGACATGTTCGGGTTTTATTCTACACAAATTAGTAAGTTTTAAAATTTTACAATTTGTTCTATTTATTTCGATTTCTAGATAAATTTTAATTGTAAATTTTAAAATTTATTTTTCATAATATTAATCTCATTTTAATGTCAAAATATTTCAGATTAACATGTGCATGAGATGCACAAATTAATTTAGCAAATAAAGATCCGATCTCATGACATTATGGTGTGATTTAAATGGTAGATTTATAAGAAAATTTTGAAGATTCTTATATATAATCCCTTAGATTTGACCAAGCTAGTTTCCTTTGATGGCTCAAGGAAATTAGTATAGTTAAAGTCCATAATCATCCAAAGTAGTTTGCATGTGATAGATTTATTTTATGCAATTTAATAAATGCTATGCAATGCAAAGTAGTATGCATGTGATAGATTTATTTTATGCAATTTAATAAATGTTATGCATGCAAAGATGAGACCCTAATAAAGGCGAAACAAAATCCTTCATTATATATTGAGTCACATGCCACTCATGAGCAAGTTGCCTTCCACCATATAGCAAGATAACCTGGCTGCTCTTTTAATTGGAGACTTGTTGAGCACACTCAAGGTCACACTTTTACACGAGTATGTTTGAGCTATTGGTGGATCTTACTCAACTAGTTTCATAAAATCCGGATGCTTGGAAACTTGATTATTATGAAACTATAGGCAAAGGCTAGGCGAAATATATATGATATGTTTAGGCAATGTGTTGTCACCTAGCTGATCTAGGAGTTGTATAGAGATACAATTGGTAAGCTCAGTTACCTACCTAATCCACCGATCATGGTTTGTTGAGCACACTCAAGGCCATGACTTGATGGATGGGATCCTAGCCCACTAAGAAAATCCTAGTAAAGATCTCTCGAGGTGATATGGAAGGTTATCATTTTGTAAAAAATAGTGGGAGAACTATTTAAAATTTTAAAACCTTGTTTTAAATAGTTTATGCATGATATTTACGTATTGCTTTATTTTATCTATTTAGACATAATTTATATACATGGCTAATAATATGTCACTATGGTGCATCTTGGATGCAAATCAAACTCACTAGACCAAACCCTTTTTAAAGGTACCAGGACTTGAGAAATGTTCTCAAGCGAAAGGTTGTTCGTTCCACAATCTCTACCAAATACAATTCATAATTAGGAGTGTGCTTCCATGAGATGGAATTTATATTGCCTTAATTATGAATTAAGAAGACAACCATGATAATGGCACTAACTGGGAAATGTTCTCAAACATCTTTATGGTAAAGATGGACAAATAAGGGACCAAAAATAGAAATTTTTTTCTTGACAGAGTTAAAGAAGAGGAAGCTTATAGAAGCCTTTACTTTGCCAAAAGTTTATGATTGAGTTAGAAGTTACTACTGTTGTATTAACATCATAAGTATTCGATACTAGATGTTGAATGCATTTAAGTAATGACAAAAAGCGCAAAACAATGGTAGTAAGTCAATGCTCAATATAAATGTTAAGAAAATTGATTGCATATGATCTCAATTATGGCATTTTTGTCTTGGTCATCGAAGTAAGAATTAGAGTATGAAGATACTTAGATCCTTTTGATTGGGAATCATAAAGGAGCTAGTAATTCTTATATGACCAAATCAATTTTCATGCAAAAGTGAATGACTTGGTATGTTCAAAAGGTCTTCTACATATAGATGTATACGAACCATTGAACATAAAATGTTATGGAAAATGTTCCTAATTCATTAAGTTTACACAAGACTAAATTGAGATTTTGTCCTATATACTTAAAGAAATAAAATTTGAAACCTTGAAATGTTCAGAGAACTCAAATATAAGATCATACGAGCTATATAGTATGAAGTACTCTTATTAAGATATGATCTTATTGAAGATTACTCTTACTTATTAATTAATTATTCAAAAGATGAATGTAGATTCATGTGAAATGGAACTTTCTTATGAATAGAACATAGAGATGTTTGTTTAAAGAAGAAAGCAAATTCATATAGTGATATGATTTGGTCCATATCTTTTCAAGTTAGATGTAGCCAATTATATTATTCCAAACCAATATGATTCCAAGCATACATTGAGATATATGTATGTAACATCACAAAAAATTCAAAAGAGTTTGATTATTACTCTCACAAAGGATCTTGGATTTAGTGGGAGTATGACGACACTAAAAAAAAGAGTTTTTTAGTTATTACATGGTTACATTGGAATCTAACTCTTAAGATTTTGCATAGAGATGCATAATCATATGTATGAGAATTTCATGGATTTAGTAAGATACATTGAAGATGTATTATTCATATGAGATGAACTACTAAATATGTTTTTTGTTGGAGATATACATTTTGTTATATTATATGGGATCCAAAGGGTTGGATTTAATAATATGTACAAATGTATTTATCTCATACACAAAAGGAAGTTAGTGGGAGTGAATACAATTCTTTGGTGATACAATTACATGGGATGCAATGTGTATAAAAAGAAAGTGCCAAAATTTAAAAGGGCCAGATGGTACAATGAAAAGTAACAAATGCATATGATGCATACAACATAGTTTAGTTGGAATGGTTCCAAAGAAAGAAAAAGGACTATGTACATGTATATAATTAAAGTCATGTACATCCTATTAAAAGGGCTCTAATAGGAAGATACTTAAATCGTTAGTTTATGGAACTAATAAAAGGTTTTAAACATTGTTAATGTAACAATGGAGCCTACAAGCAGAACTTGGGTCTCATTGGATCTAGATATAGTAATATAACATGATGTGATGCACGGACATCACGAAGATAGATAAAAGTAATTAACCACATTGGAGGGCACAAGCGAGTCTACATGCAGACACGATTGCTAAATGGATTGAATCCACATACGATGACGTAGCAATTGGCTTTGTGCTAGTGGGAGATGTTGGGATGAGCCCTGCAGCCAATTGGGATTGGTTGAGGCTTGATTCTAATCATGCAACAATATCATTCATGTTGAATGATTAGAGATTTTCCTTCATCAATAAGACATTAATTATAATGAGTTATAATTCTAATTGAATGAAGTCTATGAGATTAATATGCCTTGCAAGGAAACTGTAATGGGTTGCAGTTATGAGATTCCTATGCATCAAAGCATAATCTCAAAAATGTTCCTGGTCAATGTATCATTGAGATTGGAGATCAATGATGCTTAGAGACTGGTATATTTTATGTTCCTTACTTTGGAAGTAAGCAATCAATCTCATAGATTGAAGTATAGAGATACTTGGAATTAGAATATAGGTGCTTGCCTAGGAGAGCAAGTTCACTGAACATGACTCGCCATGAGAAGTGCATTTGGTAATACACTCTAGTGTCTATGCAACACTTCTCATGTGTCAGTTGTATAAATACTCCCTAGACTTGAGATACCAAGTTGTCTTATGTGTGGAGTGCTATACTTTGATTTCATCCCTACGGGTGCCTAACCAAGGGTGCCAAAACAGGATGCTTTTGGGTCTAGTATAAAGCATATGAAGGAAAATGAGTGGTCAAGATAGGAATCATCACCTCAAGTGTTTTAGAGGACATATCCTATCAGTTCTTAGTTAACATTAGCTTATTGAAGTCCTTGGCCAAGGTGACATAAAGATTATGAAAAAGGTTTCATAACTCTCTATAAAGCTAATGCTATAATTGCAGGAACAAATATGGAGGTCAATAAAAGTTGACACTATACTAAGCTCTTATCATCTTCGAGATATATGATGAGGGAATGAATTACACTGATAAACTGTACACTGAAAGGTTGTCAAAGAACCCTTTGACTCTCTCAACAATTGAGTGGCCATGATGCATTGCTAGATGCCAATCTTGGACTATGGAATTGATTATAAATTAATTGATTGAAATTTATATTAATCAATTAAGTCATTAATCAATTCCATTGTCAATATGTTGGGAACCTAATGGGTCACACACAATGATTGCATTTCAATTAAATTGAGAGAGTGACGATTTAAGTTAGACGTAAATCACATGCTAGGTAATTAACTTCTATAAATTTAATTAAAAGAGTTTAATTAAGTTTTTGGCATAATTATAAATAGTTATAATTATAAGGCCTTGATTGCAAAATATAAAGAAAATTAATTTTAATTTTAATTTCCAATGACTTAATTAAAAGAGTTTAATTAAGTAATGGGTCCAATATTATAATGTGTTATAATATTGAGGGCTTAATTGCAAAATTGAAGTTATTTTAACCTAACTATATAAGTCACCTTTTAATTATTTTTCATATTAGAGTTTTTCACAATTGAAGAAAACATAGTTTTTTGTCAGAAAAATAGAAACGTTTTCTTTCTTTGCCACCACTCCCTTTGTGTGAAAGAGAAAATTGCTTATGAAGCAATTTTCGAGAAAGATTCAGCTAAGATTGTGAAAAAGAAGAAAAGGATAATTGTTGTCCTATTTGCTAGCACAAAGTGTAGTTAAAAAACTNTATAATGTTTTATAATATTGAGGGCTTAATTGCAAAGTTGAAGTTATTTTAACTTAACTATATAAGTCACCTTTTAATTATTTTTCATATTAGAGTTTTTCACAATTGAAGAAAACCTAGTTTTTGTCAGAAAAAGAAAAACGTTTTTTTTTCTTTGCCACCACTCCCTTTGTGTGAAAGAGAAATTTGCTTATGAAGCAATTTTCGAGAAAGATTCAGCTAAGATTGTGAAAAAGAAGGAAAGGGCAATTGTTGTCCTATTTGCTAGCACAAAGTGTAGTTAAAAAACTTCCTCCTTTGTTGAAGGTTCAAGTGCAATCGTGTGTACTACCATTGGAGGCCAAGCACTTGATTAGCTAGGGTTTTTGCTCCTTGTGGTGTTCGCGAGATTGCTTTGAAAAGTGTCATCGTGATTACGAAATTACATGGCAAGGTAACTTCTAAATAATAATTTATTTTGTACTTTTATGTGTTAAATATCACCAAAGTGATCCATGGGTGGAGGCATGTCTTGGTTGTTTAGTTATAAGTTTTAATTTTCTTTCCACTGCGTATTTTGAGCATGCCGTCTATAGCCAAACCCATCAGTGGTATAAAAGCCTTCTTTCATTTTCACTGCGTATTTTCTTTCCGCTGCGTATTTTTCATTTCATTCTTCTTTAAAATCATTCTTTCATCTGGCATTCAACTTCTCATCATTGACCTTTAACTAGCTTTTAATTAGAAGTTAAGGTTAGTGGCATTTAAAAAGTACTATTCACCCCCCTTCTAACACACATCTTTGGGACCAACAACCATAGCCTTCTTTTTTAGTTTATTTGTGTTGTATTTCTTCCAAGTTGGACGTTCAAACTTAGTGTGCCCATGTTTCTTGCATCATAACAAATAACATGATCTTTGTTTGGTTCTCCTTATGTTGTCTCATTCTTTTGTTGCCGTTTTCCTTTGTTGTACCTTTTAATTCTCATGAGCTTGTTGAACTTCTTAGCAAAGATAGCCACTTTGTCATCTTTGTCACTTCCTACTTCAATCATCTTTTCTTTTTCTTGTATGGTAGACTTTAATGCAAATGTTATCCTTTTTGAAAACTCCCTCTTATTTTCATGTTTTGGTTTCATCTCATGAGTTAGGAGAAAGTCAATTAACTCATTCATGGATAGAGTATTAAGGTTCTTTGGCTTTTCAATGACTGTCACCTTTGTTTCCAATGATTATGGCAAGCTATGTAGCATTTTCTTTCACAAATTCTATCCTTAGGTATGTCTTGTCAAGTAAAGATCCTTATCTTGGATTCTTTTACTTGATTTGTTCCTTCATATTATCTTATATTTCTTTGGTACTTTCACACATGGATATCAATTGTTATCATCAACACAAGTGCACAAAAGAGAGTATTGTCTTGGTATTAAGTTGAGTCATTTTGTTGTTGTTGTTTGTATCCCACTTACTTTCCTCTTTGATTACTCATCTACCGTCTATTGTCTTCATTGGTTTGTAAGGACCATTCACAACACCAAAATGTAAGAAGGGTAAAGAGAATTGCAAACTCAATTATAGGGGTTCAATTTAAAAATATGTGAGAAGGGGATTGATCCTTAAAATGGTGAGATTGATTCTTAGTAGGAAGCAAGGGATCTTTTAGTTTTATCTAATATGTGTCAATCCTTTAACCCTTGGGATCAATCCTTGTAACTTTAACTAAGTTTTGTTTTTTTTTTTACTTCTATTTCGAAGAGATCGATCCTTATAAGTATTATATAAAAGTATATCCTCTTAATTTTAGCCTTTTTCATTCAAGAACCATTTTTCCTATTTTACTATGACCTTAAATACTTGACAAATACATTTATTGAATTTTATTAAGTAATTTAAGGTTTTTGAATGTTTCTTAAGCTTACAAAAAATCATTTAATTATGAATTTAAAATAAAACTTATTAGAGCAATTTTGATTATTTGCAGCTAAGAGAAAAAGATTCTATTTTTTTGCTCCTTTGATATTTCTTATGGTCGAAAAAAATTAATCTTAAAAAATGAATAGTTAGGTTATTTTAATGAAGTTTTAAAGTAACCTTGGGATTTTCTTTTCTCTTTCTTTCATTTTAAGGGATGATTACTTTTAACAAATTTTAAAGCATAATCGGATTTCTTTATCTAAAAGTAAAATACTAATTTAGAAGTTGATTATAGAAAACAAAATTAGGAAAGGTTAGTATTTATTCTAAAAGACAAAGTAAAAGGGTTAGTTACTCATTATACTCAAATAATAATAAAAGATTTGATATTTAAAGTTTAAAAGAAAATGAATAATTAGATATTCCAATTTATATATGAGATTAACCTTATGAGTTAAAAAGGGATATGCCAACCTTTTAAAAAAATTAATAATAACTCGACATGTGTTTTAAAAAATGCCACAGAAATTTTTTAATTTTTTATATTTGATATTAAAAGAAATTTGAGAAGAGAAAGAACGGAAAGGAGGAGAGGGAGAAGGGGAGGGTGGTCCAGCCATATTAATTTATATGGCCTAGTTTACATTAAAAAGTATCATTTAAGAGCTATTTTGTAAGTGTTGTAAAGAAAAACTAAGACCTTATAATAAACTTAATGCATAATTGTTTTAGAATGTAAAAGCCTATTTGTAAATTTTTTATTTTCAGTAAATAAAAAAATCAACTTTATTAAACCAAACAATAAGATTTAAAGTGAAATAAACAAATAAAATAAATCTATTTTTTGTTAATTGGAAAAAAATTAAATAAAAAATAAATGAATCAAGTAAAATAAATTGAAACTAAAATGAAAAGAATATAATTCTTTTTTGTAAATTTATGAATTATTATAGACTAAAATGAAAATATATAAAATCCCCATTAAACATTTATTATTAAACAATGACACTTTCAAATATAAAAAAAAAAATCGATTTATGACTTCTTACAAAAAGCTAAATAACTTCTAGCATAAATACAAAAATTTGAAATTTAGAATGAGTATCTATTTAGCCTGACTTTTTTTTCAAGTTATTTATCTTTTAAAAACATAAATAGAACTTAACAGTGCTTTGAGAAGCTTTTAAATAAATCAATTTTTTTTTTAAAAATAAAATTAACAAAAAAAACTTCAAACAAAATTCCAAAGTTTTCTTTTCTCTTCTTTTAAAAACAGATAAGCTTATTAGAAAAAATTTTCATTTTATTCTAAAACGGTCATCACTTATTAAGAATAATCTCAATATTACCTTTTCAAAAAATACCCATTTCCCAATCGATTTCTCTCTCCTCTCTTGCTCTCTCTACAAATCATTGTAAATCACAATCTTACTTTTCTCTACCTCTCTTCTCAAAAATTTGTTTTAAATAAATAAAAAATTAAAATTTTTTCATAATAAATAAAAAATTTCATGATTAATATAAAGTTATTTATTAAATATCTTTTATCATAATTTTAATCAAAATTAAAATTTATATAAAAATAAATTAAACAGTTTTAAAGCTATTAGTTTTTATAAGATGTTTGTAATACCGGTTCTGAATAATTAACTGCACCTAAGGTTAAGCTTCCTTTGGGAGTGAACTGACTCACAACACAGTAAACGAACTCTTTCATCTTAAATTATAAGGTTTGACCCCAGACTAGGGCTTCAGCAGAATTTGATTCCCAAACTTGTAAAACGTCTGCCGCCATCGCATTATCCTCAGAACCAATGGCGGAGCAATCGCCGCCGGACCAGACTCCGCCGTCGAGCGACATCCAATCCCTCTCCATCAACTCCCAACCTTCCTCTTCCTCTTCGTCTTCATCAACTCCACAGTAAGTCATTTCCGTTGAATTCGGAATTCTTTTTCTTTCTTAATTTCAGTTTTTAGATAGAAATCGATTTTTTTTATTATGGTTTCAGGCTGAGTGTAGAAGAGAGGTTTCGGATTATAAGAAGTGTTGGGGAAGAATGCATTCAAGAGGATGAGCTGCTGAACCTTCTCACCCACAAGCCTGAACCCATTTGCTACGATGGCTTTGAGCCTTCTGGCAGAATGCACATTGCTCAGGTGCCCCATTATTTCCTTTATTCATATCTATATTCTTCTATCTTTCTCTCAACTTTTCTACTGTTGTTGACTAAATTCTCTCTTGAGTCGAAATCTTAGAATTGAAATCAATGGTTTGTTGGATTTAATTAATACGTCACAGCTAATTATGGATTTATTTATGAAAATGAAACATGCTGATTTTTTTTTCTTTGCGTAATTTCTTTCATCATTTCATTTCAAAGTTCCAACTTCTTCTTAGTGGTTTGCAGATTTAATTGGTTTTGAACGATTTTTATAGATTTTTAGAATATTCGTCTTGATTTCTTTTTCCATAAATTAAACCGCTTGACATACTCGAACTTCAGATCTAACATGCTTCTCTCATTTGTAATGTTAACTCATATGATGCATGTTGACAAGATGGTGGCAACTTCTCCTTTACGTTATGTCATTTTAGATGTCCGGTGCTTTCTTTTTAGGTTTTTTTTCCCCCTCATCCATTGAAGTTTCTTTTGTTTTTTGTCTGTAAACAGGGAGTTGTGAAGGCGATAAATGTTAACAAACTGACCTCTGCTGGATGTAAAGTAAAAATCTGGGTTGCAGATTGGTTTGCGCAGCTAAACAATAAAATGGGTGGTGACTTGAAGAAGATTAAAATAGTTGGACAATATTTGATTGAAATCTGGAAGGCAGTCGGCATGGATCTTAATGGAAAGGTTGAATTCTTGTGGTCTTCAGATGAAATTAACTCCAGGGCGTCGGAGTACTGGCCCCTTGTGATGGATATAGCCCGCAGAAACAAGCTTCCCAGGATAATGAGGTGTGGAAACAATAGAATTTTGATTTTTTTTTTTCTAATCTTTTCCTTATATTACTAGTAATGCTTCTGTTGATGCCGTACACAAATTTGTTCTTTTTAGGTGTTGTCAAATTATGGGCCGTAGTGAGCAAGATGAGTTGTCAGCCGCCCAAATTCTTTACCCATGCATGCAGTGTGCTGACATATTTTTCCTTAAGGTGCTTCTGCTTATGAATTTTAAGTTTTTCTGATCCCCTGCCTTTTCGTAAAGAATTTGAGACAGATTTATATGCAAAGCTTTATAAAAGTTGAGAGACACTCAGTGTCATGAGTTATTTATAGTTATTACTCACCTTCTCTTATATCACACTTGCATGCATATGAATTAAAATGTTGGTATAATATTTTTAATCTTTGTTAATTTCTTGTCTTTTAATATGTAGTAGTCATTTGAGTCTTATACATATGTGCTTGGCATGCTATATAGTGATACTGTTTCGGTGGCCACAAGAAGAGGAAAAAAGTAAAGTCCGATGGGCAATTTTTTTACTGTTCTTCTCAACATTGCTTTTGGACCATGAATACGCTATTTTCTTTTTCCTTTTAAATATTCTTCTCTAGATCAATGAGACTCCTTGTTTTAGTTCTTCCAATATCCACTGACTGTTGCACTATCTCGGTAGCATATTCTATAACAAATTTTTGAGCTGTAAAAATCAAATGGTTTTCTGAACCCTTTGTTTAAACTAACATGGATTGGTTTAGAATGAATCATACTCAAGCATGATTATAATCTTGCTGAGAAACAGTATTTAGTCTCTATTTCCTTGTTGTCAGTTGCTCATTAGAGATTGAAATTTCATTTTTAAAATTGGGAAAATACGAAAGTTTGTTTTTGACAGTGGATCTAAACTTTGTAGGGAGGATATGTTGACATCAATCAATAAAAGCTTATTATGGGTATTTCCTATGGGACATCATTGGGTATTTTTTCTTCCATTGAGGAGGTTCTGTTAGATATCATTTGGTGTCCTTTGATTGTAGGATTTTATATGGGACATTATTGGGTATTTTTTCTGAATTTTATTCTTTGGTTCATGTTGTTCCTATTCTGTCAAAATCAAGAAAAGTTTCAAATCCTGATTGAAGTTCCAAACATACTGTAAAGCTTCAAAATCATTTTGACAGTTTAAGTAAAGAACAGCTGTTCAGGATCTCCAGCATGGTTGCTATACATCTCCTTCCACTTATTTGCAGTGCAATTCTGGACTATTTTTTGTATAGCTGTTTTCTTTTTTGTGTAAATTATATGTTTAATGATAGATTGTAATGTAAATTTCAAACTTCTATTTATCTAAGAGCAAGTGGAATTACTTTATCTGAACAGGCAGACATTTGCCAGTTGGGCATGGATCAAAGGAAAGTGAATGTCCTTGCAAGAGAGTATTGTGATGACATAAAGAGGAAAAACAAACCAATTATCTTGTCTCATCGTATTCTCTTACTTCCACATCATTTTAGTTCTTTTTCTTATCTTTTTTTTTTCCTTTTATGTTACTTGATCTCGGTTTTCATGACATGCAGATATGCTACCTGGTCTGCAGCAGGGACAAGAGAAAATGTCAAAGAGTGATCCATCATCATCAATATTCATGGAGGATGAGGAGGTTGGCTTTCCTTTACTCGTCGGGATTAATAACCAGGGTGTCATTCTATTCAAAGTTCTTAGAAACAAAGTGTTGACTGACTTGAATCCTGAATCATGTTCTGATACTCCTATGATTTACGTGACAGGCAGAAGTGAATGTGAAAATAAAGAAGGCATACTGCCCCCCTAAAATTGTTGAGGGGAATCCATGTTTGGAATACATCAAGTACATCATCTTCCCATGGTTTCATGAGTTCAGGGTGGAGCGCAGTGCAGAAAATGGTGGTGACAAGTGAGTAGTTCCATACCTTACTTCATTTAGTTCCTGTGTAAGAATGATTGAGGGGCTTTGATAATTAACGCTTATGTTTTCACACTTGATATTCATAAACTCCTTTATCTCACTATATTTGTTTAACAAGCCATCTTTTTGTAGTTTTGTCATTAGTATGACTATTTCAGAGTAGCATGACATTAATGTAATGTTGTTTCAATTTAGGAACTTTAAAAATTTTGAGGAGCTTGTTTCTGACTATGAGAGTGGGGAGTTGCATCCTGCTGATTTGAAACCTGCCCTTTCAAGAGCTTTGAACAAGATACTACAGGTAAGTGTATTTTACCTATTGTGCCTTTATTTCTGTTAATTAACTAGGTAACTCTTGAAGAAAACACCTAAAACTCTGTCAAAACTATCCTGTTGCAACTGAGCCAGGTCCTGGCAGACAAACACAATGTTAAATCTTTTGGTTAAACTCAAACAAATTTTAATAGGATAGACCAGCTCTTCTTAATTAGCTACACTAGGCTTTATGTGATTTTTTATTTCATCCTTAATTATTTCATTTTGCAGTAGCTTTTTTATGCGTCTGTACTCTATTCTGTAATGTAAATGATGTCTGATATTTGGTTTCTCTATTCTCTTTTTCTTATTTTGGAGTTATATAACAGGCAGAAATATGTTATACTACATTGCATAAATGCTATAGTCCTGCATCCCAGGGCAGCTAAAAACAATGCATGGGACTGTTAATTGAACATCATTGATTTCAAAAAAGTTTGCTTCTTCCCCACTAGGTACAGAAAATGAAGGGTAGTCTATATGTCCAAAGGTTTTATTAATATATATACTGAAAGGAAAGAAGACTATTGCTCAAAGTAATGGCTTAACAGACCTGCATAATTAATGGAACTTATACACTTACCCAATTTTACAGTTTATTTTCCTTTTCCGCATTCTACATCATTGATTTCAAAAGAGTTTGCTTCTGCCTCGTACTAGATAAAGAAAACAAAGGGTAGTCGGATATGTCCTAAGGTTTTATTAATATATATACTGAAAGGAAAGAATACTTGTTCAAAGTAATGGCTTACTGGACCTTGCATAATTAATGGACCTTGTCTATTCACCAAACTTTACAGTTTGTTTTTCTCTTTTTGTCTTATATATTGTGAAATTAGTCACTCTTTTTTTGCATAACTAAAGGACCTTATCGCATTGGTAGCCAAATGTTGGCAAATAATTTGAGTAATAGAATATACCAGACTGTTCCTTTTTGGCTTTTTCGCATTGTTGCTATGATTTATATCTTCATGGTGCCACTTAAAAATGATAGTGTGGGGAATTCGTGTTTGCTTATGTAGCATATATGAGGTGTTGTCATTCAAGAAACATAATATCTATCAGCTTTTTATAATATTCCTGCTAATCAGTATTGGACTGCTGTTCTAACTCATGAATGTCCTGGCTCTAAAAGGCAGTGAGCTTTAACATGTAGCTAATGTAGTTTCTCATGTTAGTTTGATGATCCTGGTGGTGCCACTTACATACAAGTGTGGTCAGAGCCCTTATTTTGTTTACTTGCCTGTGAACTAATTTTCTATCCATCCTTTCTACAGCCTGTGCGCAATCACTTTAACAATGATGCTAAGGCCAAGGATCTGCTGAAACGGGTTAAGGTATTGGTGCTTATTCCTTCATTCTCTGCATTTTAACTATGATCTTTTTATGAAGCATAGAGTGCTTGACAGGCTGTGCCAGTTTCAGCTTGTAAGACTTGTTTCTTCATCTCTTGTGGTATGAAACTTGACTCTACTTTTATTTTATCTTTGACTATCATGCAGAGCTACCGTGTGACCAAGTGATGGAGGATGAGTACCTATTTCTGGTCAAGAATATTAATTATGATTTACCTATTGTTTTATTTACATCCAAATGAAAACTTGCCCCATGCTATATACTTGTTAAGATATCCAGTTACCAAAACTTTGATTTGCATATTGCTACTCTTGTTAGTGTAGATTGTCATGATTTTGAAGAGGCAGATTATCAATAATATATCCTGGTGAGCAATATACGAAATGAAGCTGTTACTTACATCAAGTTTCTGTCTTATTGTGCTCATTGCTTTACATGAGGAAGACTTGATACAAGGCTTGAATTTGAGTAATATGGAAGACATATTTTGAAAGAGGTTTATATTTGATGCACTGATAGTAGCCCTGACAATTCGTGTTTTCGTGTCGTAAACGTATCAGACACGATTAGATACGAAATATGTTACGTTAAGGTTAAACAAGAACAAGACTCGCTAAATATTCACGTTTTAAATTTAAAACATGTATACGTATATGTTTAATAAACGTGTAATATGACACGATACGATTAATACGTTTATTACACGTATCAATATATAACACGACACGATTAATAATACGTTTAACACGATTAAATAAAAATATTTATAATTAAATATAATTTTATTATTTAAATTTAAAATTTATAATTATAAAAATAATTATAATAAAACAAAAATAATAATAACATTAAATATAAAAAAGTTAATATAAATAACATATGTAAAATTCATTATCATATAGTATGATAAAATATATCATTAACATCTAATCTTCAAATATTAATAATATAAAAAATTATTCATAGTTTTTAATCGTAATAATTACATTATTATCTTTATAAAATTAAAAAAATTTATTAAAATAATTATTTAAAATTATTTATATAAGAGTAAAATAATCTTTAACTATTAATTTTTAATATGTTAATAAATGTGTCACGTATACACGTTTAAACATGATAACACGATTAACTAAACGTATTTAAACGTGTTTTAAATGTGTTTGTCGAGTTTGACACTTGAGACACGATTAGATACAAAACATGTTAAGATTAAACTCAAAATCTGTTTTAACTCGTATTTTTTCGTATCGTGTTTAAAATTACCAAGTCTAACTCATAGTGACAGTATATACAAGTTATATTGATGGTATACATTATCAGTTCAATAGAACACGTCACCTCATTAATAAGTTGATCTTAAAAGTATCCATTCATTTGCTTCAACTTTTTTTCTTTGTCAAAAAAAAAAAGAAAAGAAAAGTTGATCTTAAAAGTAAATAGTAGAAAGTTTTAATTAATAATCAGATAAAAAATAAAATATTTTAAAAATCTGTTTTTCATGCTTCTCTCCCTCTTTCTTGTTCTTTGTCCGCATGCATCCAAATCAAACTTTTCTTCTAAGCAAATTAATTCTCCCACCATTAACGAGAAAATTGAAGTTGCAATTTGAAGTCATTGATGGATTCAAGTTACAATTAATTCTTCCACTGTGAATGAGCAAAATGAGCAATATGAGATTAACTTGACAAAGGCTAAGATAGAAAGGACTTTGGGCAGATAAATTTGAGAACAAAGGTGATGGCAATGAAGCATGTGTATAGGGAAATAACGTGTTTTGCCCACGTGAAGGCAAGCCAGATTAATCTTGACATAGATGAAGATTAGAAAGGTTTTTTATATCAGAATTTTAAATAAATTAATATTGGTATAGTATTCAAAAAAGTTTTTAAAATTATTGAAAAAAATTCATATAGGTCTTCATATTTTTATTACGTTTAGTAAAGTTATTATATTTTATTTTGAGTTAAATAAGTTATTTTATTTTTTTAAAATTAATAAACTCTTATGACTAATGATTGACTAAGTTAAAATATCATTTGTTATTTTATACTATGATACACTAACGTGGCTTGCTAAATATCAAAATTAATAATGATATGGTATACTGACATATTAAAATTGATAATGACATGACATGTTAATTTGACATGATACAGTAATTATGTGATATTTTTCATCTTTTAAATCAATATCATGTCAGTATCATGTAGATATACAATGACAAATGACATTCTAACTAACGGTGATAGTCAATAATTAATCATAAGGGTCTATTTGACCCAAAATAAAAGCATAGGGGCTCGATTGATCACAATAAAAAATAAAGATTTATTTGAATTTTTAAATAATTTAAGGACTTATTTGAGTATTATGCCTTTAATCTCACTTGTGCATGTGTTTGGGTACTTCGTAGGCATTACTTGTTTTGATTCTTAATTGTGTTGCACCATGGCCACTTAATAGCTCCTTGTGATGTCTAGTTCACTTGATAATTTATTTTTTATTTGATTAATTATTAAAAAATTTTAATATTATTTTTTAAGAATTTATAAGATTTTATCTTTACTTATTAATGATGTGGCATGCTTTGATGAAGTGATAAATATAGAAAATATATACTATCAGTGCATCAAATATAAATTTAAAATTTAATCCCTTTGAGAGGAGAGTTAGAGACAAAATTCAATCCCCTTAAGAAAAGGGTTAGAGAAAGAAGTATGGATAGGAAATTTTTTTTATTATTTTTCAACCCATTAAACATTAAAATGTGTATAGTTTGTAAATATTTGATTTTGGTTACTACCAAAATTTTTTTAGAGTTGTTTTACAATATAATGTTGTATAGAAAATAATAATAACAACTAGAATAAGTGAAGCACTATTTTAAGCGGAACAACCAGAATAAATGAAACACTATTTTACATAGAATAAGCAAAACAAGTGAAGCATTGCTTTATGCAAAATAACTAGAATAAATGGAGAATTATTTCATTCAGAACAACTAATACAAGTGAAATAAGTACTTCGCACAAAATAACCACTTTATATGGATAGTAGTAAAAGCAACCTAGAATAAATGTCAAGGTTCATAGGTTATTTTCATCTTGAGATATTCTAAAGAGTTTGTGTCACATCTCATTTTGTGGTGGGATATGACCGATGCATGAACCCAAACGGGGTGTGGGGTGTAGGCTGTTAGGCCCAAGCAAGCCTCTTTAACATTCATCATTAAACATTCATGAATATGAAAACATACTTAAACATCCATAGGCATGCAATATCAACTTATTCATACCATCATATGCAACATTTCACATATATGGAACTTCTCAATATAAGTGCAAACATTTCATATACCATCAGAGTGTCACGTTCTCAATGCACCATATCATTTATATGTTTCAACACCTTCGAGTGTCCATATGGGATCTTGAGCCACTATATACATTGAACATGACATTCATAAAGTAATATGCCCAAACATTTGGCTACATTATCATAACATACTCATAATCCATAAAACATGTTCATAGTTTGTAAACATAAACATAACATAGACTAACTCGTTAGCGGAACATGACCTGACTCGCTAGGCATCAAATGACTGCTGGACATCTACAAATAAGGAATAACGGATCACATCTTCGTGACACTAACTACTAGCAAGAGAGTGCAATCACTAATTTGCAACAAAAATAGTGAGAAAAAATAACGTGTGAGTCACAAAGACTTTGTGAATGGATATCGGGAAAGGGACAAGTCAAAGGGGAGAGTTTTTTGTAACCATAAACTTGTAATACATATGATTCATAAGTCTTTCATTTATTTCCTTTAAATATTCTTTTAAAAGTATATGAACTCTGTTCTAAACAATGTTTTAATAAGGGAACAATATTTGTAACACCCCTGATTTTTTTTATATGGCCTATATGTTATGTTGGCCAAGTAATTTAAGGAGTTATTTAAGTTTTGATGAATATGATTATGTTTAGAGATAAATGACTATGAATGTGGGAGGTAAATTAAGGTCCTTATTTGAATTGTGCAGATGTTTAGCACTTTGACATCTAAGTATGCCTTTAAGGTGAATATTGATGAAAATGATGAATTAATCCTATAAATTGAGGATTTGATTTAATTCGATGCATATTTAAGGATATATGTATGAGGAATTGAATTATATGAGTTATTTGAGGTATAAGATCAGTAGGAAATGATTTTGGGGTGTTAAGTTTAGATTCTTGGAGGTTTGGGTGCTGAAAAGGTGTAATTTGGGCAAGATGTATCGATACATTAGTAAAGGCATCTATACATTCTTGGAAAGATGAACATGTATCTATACATTATCTTAATGTATCAATACATATACATTGTCCCAATGTATCGATACATTTGAAGTAAAGGGCACTCAAGAGCATTCTGCCCGAAATATATCAATACGTTGTCCAAATGTATCGATACATGTAGTCAAAATTAGGGTAGATGTATCGATACATTGCCAAATGTATCGATACATCAAAGAGAAAAGGCAAAAATAAAAAAGGGTTAACGGGCATTCCTCCCCATTTCTCTCTTAGCTTTTTCTCTCATTCTTTCTTTACCCTCTTCAAACCCTAGGTCCCCAAACGCTATTTAGAGCCCATTTGAGCTAGATCCAAGCTTGGGAGACAATCCAGAGGTAAGATTACACATTTTTATCAATTGATTTTCGATTTAATCGGTTAATAACCTTGGATCTAAATATTTTCAGATTTGGTAAAACTCTCTCCCCTTGAGTTTATTGGAGATTTGAAACCTAGATTTGGGCAACCTAGCTTATAAGGTAAGGGTTTAGCTCATTTGTTGGAAAATTGAGCTTATATATTGGATTTGGGTATTTTTGAAAAATTGAGATATTTTTGAAAGCTATGAAATAAATAATTTTGCATTGTTTTGATGTGTTTAAAGGGAGAATGGAGGCTATTAATGCATTTGTGAGTTGGAAGATGACTGAAGGCTAAAGGTTGAGCTTGATGTGGTGTGCCTCTGATTGTCAAGGTGAGTGGGATTTAATTAAATGCATGTAATGCATTTCTCATAATGTATATGCTGCCATGGTATTGAAATGTTGTGTGTATACCTAGATAAGAAAGCCTAGGGTAAGGAATTGATACGTATATAATATATATATATATATATATATATTTATGTGCATGTGTATATGTTTGTTTGCCTAGAGGTATATGCCTAGGATAGAGAACAATTATGATTGTGTGCCTAGATGAGAATGCCTAGGCTAACTAGTTAATTGAAAAAGAAAATCTATGTTTATGTAATTTGTGGTGTGCCACATGGTGGCATTGTGTTGAACCAATGGTATGTAGGACCTAGAGCAAAAGGCCCACCCATGGTGTGATACAAATTATAACTTAAGGACTGTGCCAAATTGTGATGAATGGACTACCTAATTAGGAATATGGGTATAATATATATTTGGGTTAATGGCACAATGATTGAAGTAATGTTGAGTATGTGAGGCCGAAGAGCCATGACTACTTGCAAACATGATATATGCATGAATGCCCACATATTTGTGGTTGATTTGAAGATATGCATAACGCTTTTAAGCCATGATTGATATGACTGAATATGATTAATACCCATATGTGGTTATGGGCATAAGGGCCTAGAGATTGATTATGTTTCTTTTAATGATGCCTTAAAGATTTGTAGGCACTTAGAATTATATTGAGCTTAGAAATGACTAAAGCTTGATGAATTTGATTGTGATTTGATGTGGACATATGGAATGTCATAGGCACGATGGCCTGATTTGTGGATATGTATTCTGTCTGAGGGATGAATTCCGGATGTTGATTTGATTTGTGAATGAGTGGAATCCAATACCCTATGACTATGTCTGTGCCTCAGGGACTGTGGTAAGCAAAGGCAATGGTTGATACCCCGCCTGAGATTCCCACCTATAGTGTACGATGCCATTCGTTGGGAGATTACTGCAGATGATAATTATGATGCCACTTGTGTGAGATTTCTTCGACTGATGCTGACGTTTGGAGTTTACTCCTATCAACGATCTATTCTCCGCTCATTTCTTTGGCACGTGTGTGATCTATGCTCCACCCAACAATTTTGACTTGCGTGTGCTTTGTTTCTCCACCTATTGGCCACCGTGCGTGATTTGATGATGTCTAAGGCAAAACCACTCACTTGTTTTTGTTTGACTATGATAACATGCAACATAGATGGCATGATCTGATTTGAAAATGAAATTATGGTGGCTGACTATGAATGGTATCTGATGAAAAGCTTTAAGATAAATAATTTATATGTGAATGATATTTGAGGTTGGGCTCGGCAACTAAAATGTGCCTACGAAGCCTAGTTTGATGGTAATGGCATTAAGGGTAAGCCTTGATTTCATATGATGTGATGTGAGGACATAGAACTTGTGTATTGTGGTTATGATGCGCCATTGATATGTGATTTGGCGAGTTTAATTGTGATGAATTGTGCATGTAGGATATTAGGATGATCCTCGCACTTTTGAATTAGAGATGTTTGAATATGAAAGTTTTACGGCTAGATAGGCCTATTTGTTTTATACGTAAAATATTATGTTGTGATAACATCCCCTCACCAAATAGTAGATGACTCACCCCTTTGTTGTACCATGTGCAGATAAGAGAAACTGTGGGGTTATGTGACAAGTGTCATTGATTGGACAGACATGTAATTGGCATTCGATAGGTCTTCTTCCCAACATGTCACTCCGCTGAGTCTGTATAGGCCTTCCGCCTTTCGGTTTGATTAGTTGGTGAATATGTTAAACACGATGTGCTATTTGAATTGTATAAGGGTTGTTATGTACAAACCCGATTTAATGGCCAATGTACAGCCTCATGAATATTTGTATGAATTATGTGCCAAGGATAATGTATTATATTTTGTATTATTATGAATATTTGATCATAAATCCCTTGGCATTTGTGTTATATAATTTTGGATTTAGAGGTTTGCTCGAGTCTAATGGGCTTGCCTATTAGGCTCGTGCACTGATCATGGACCCTCGGATTTGGGTCATGATAGTATTCAATCCATGTACCATTTGAATGATATCGGTCTTGGAGTGAGAAAGGACATACATTTGCTAACGTTGTTTGAAAAATAATGGACTCAAAGACTATAGGTTTGGTCGATAAATGAGCCATTTGAAAGATGACTGGGCTAGATGACCTGGTAATTATTTGTCATGCTTGGGTTAAGTGGGATTAACAGATGAGGACGCTTGGGAAGCAAAACTCAGTTTATGCATACACCTGGAAAGGCAGGGTTTGTAAACAGTGATTATGATGTTTATTGGCATATTTTTGAAAGTGTGTTTTACAAAACACTCTTCCCTATTGCTTGTTCCCCCTCTCTATATTCATGCTAGGAGTTTTTGTGACTCACAAGTTATTACCCTTGTTTCTTATATCAATAGACTCGTTGGCTCGCTGTCCATTTGGAAAGAGTAGTCTTCTACAGTTGGCCTGGTAATTGTTCGTTATGGCATCTAGTAGGCATCAACTTTTTCATTTGTGTCGTACTTCGCTGGTTGAGTTTGGTCTTTACATTTTACTGTTATGGAATTTGATAATGTTTATGTCTTGTTATAAGTGACATGTATTGAATGTTTGCCACGAAATGGCTTAGGGAATGTATTCACCACTTAATAGCTCATACCTCGATTTATGCTATATGTTGCTTCCACATGTTAAGCACGTAAGCGTGCAAATTGATTTTATAATACTTGATGTATATGATAATCATGTTTATATTTGTTCTGCATATGACTCCATGGTGATGGTTCCAAGAGGCACATATGGTTAATGGTTTATTATTTATTATTAGGCTTGCATGGGTTACAAGGGTAATTCCCATTAATACCCTTGCGCCGATCATGATTTCAAATTTGGGTTGTGACCAATCTGTTCCATTTTCCCATAAAAACTTATATGGGTTTCTTTGGATATTTCTTGTTGAAAACCTCCTTAGCCAACTCATTTACTACATCCACTCTACAGTAACTTTCCATAGAGGAAGAATACTTATTTATACTGAACATATTAAAGTCAACTACTTTTTCTCTAACTTTGAAAGTTATCTTACCATTCTTCACATCTATGATTGCTCTAGTTGTAGCCAAGAATGATCATCTCAAACTAAAAGGAATTTCAGCACCTCCATCTTAAGCATAATAAAGTCTATCGGAATGTACAACTTTCTAACTTTAACCAAAACATCCTCTATAATCCCAACAGGGTACCTGATTGTTTTG
The DNA here is from genome assembly GCF_000208745.1 of Theobroma cacao. Classification (NCBI taxonomy): domain Eukaryota; kingdom Viridiplantae; phylum Streptophyta; class Magnoliopsida; order Malvales; family Malvaceae; genus Theobroma; species Theobroma cacao. The sequence goes on along the minus strand of NC_030855.1, from coordinate 6,610,803 downwards.
TCTGCTAACTGTAAAGAAACTGTAATAGGTTGTATCTCATTAAGTCCAAGTTTCCTAGCAATAGACAAAAGCATAATTGAAACACTAGCACTCAAATCACACAAAGCTTTAGAAAATTTAACACTACCAATATTATAAGGGATAAAAAAACTCCTTTGATCTTTAAGCTTTGGTGGAAGCCTATTTTGGATTATAGCACTACACTTCTCAGTAAGTGCAGCTATCTTCAAATCTTCCAATTTCCTCTTCTTAGTCAGAATGTCTCTTAGGAACTTAACATAGCTTGGCATTTGTTCTAAAGCTTCGGCAAAAGGGATATTGATATGGAGCTTCTTAAATACCTCTAAAAACTTTTGGAATTGACTATCAAGTTTTTGTTTCTGAAAACGCTAAGGAAAAGGTGGTGGTGGGGTTGACTTGGCTTCCATTTCTTGAACTTGTTTATCAGACTTCTCAACCACTGTCTCTCTCTTTACAAACTTATCATGAGTTTCAGCTTGCTTGCTAATGCTTCCTACCTCTGTTCCACTCCTAAAGGTGATTGCATTATAATGCTTCATTCCTTCTCTTCTAAGATTGGGTTTAGTATCACTAAACAAGGTCTCCTAAGGCCTATTATTGATGGCATTGGCAAGTTGACCCACTTGTATCTTAAGATTTTGATTTAATGCAGCTTGACTTTGAATGATAGTTGTTTGACTTTGAATAATGGCATCATTTTTTGCTATGTAAGCATCATTCTTGGCCATGAATTGCATGAGCATTTCTTCCATTGATGGCTCTTTCTCAAGCATGGGAGCTCTAATTTGAGGTAAGAAACCCAAGGGAAAATTTTGCTTTTCTTAAAAAGAAGGTCAATAATTGTTGTTCTAAGAAAAGTTAGAATGATTCCTTCACCCAAGATTATAAGTGTTGGAATACGGATTGTTCTACTACCTATTGAAGTTCCCAACAAATTCCACTGATTCAGCTTTAACTAGACAATGATCACTAGTATGCCCTTCTCCACACATATCGCAAGTAACAAACAAGCTTTCAACAAAATGAAGAATGAACCCTCAATAAATTAAACTTCTTAGTTAATGTCGTTACCTATGCAATCAATCCATTGATATCACCTAACTCATGAACACCAGCTACTCTTCTAAGCATCGTTTTCTCATATGACTATTGATAGTTATTAGATTTCATCTCTTCCAACAAGTCATAAGCTCATCAATATACTTTGCCATAAGAGCTCCTCTAGTAGTAGCATCAATAGTAGTCCAAATATGACCATTCAAACCATTATAAAATGTTTGCACCCGAAGCCACTTAAGTAGACCATGATAAGGGCAACGCCGAAGCAAATCCTTACATCTCTCCCAAGCCTTGTACAACAACTTAGAATCAAGTTGGATGAATGATGTGATATCATTTCATAGTTTCACTGTATTAGCTGAAGGAAAGAATTTAGCTAAAAACTTTTGGGCAATATTAGCCCAAGTAGTCATTGAGCCCATGGGAAATGAGTTCAACCAAATCTTCTCATTGTCTTGTAATGAGAAAGGAAGAGTTTCAATTTAATAGCATCATCGAATACTCCATTATGATTGAAAGTGTCATAGATCTCTAGAAAATTTGAGATATGAGCATTAAGATCATCATTATAGACCCCCAAATTAGACTGAACTTTAGATCATTTGAATAATTGTTGGCTTTATCTCAAAGTTGTTAGCTTTATAGTTGGCTTTTGAATGCTCGAATGAAGACCTTGCACCAACGAAACAACATAATCTCTCAAAGATCAATTTTCTTCCACTAATTACCCTTGAGTTTGCTATTGTCTTTGTTGTTCAACCATTGTTTCAATGTGAGTTGAAGTTTGTGAATTTTTTCTCTAAAGTCTTCGAAACATCGTTTCGATTTCTAAATAAAAAGGGACATTCTCCAAGTTTCTCACTCTTTGCATACAATGACCCAAAGCACCTAAAAAAAAAAAAACAAAGCTTAAAGTGAGACGAGTTTGCTTAGTTGTAATATTAGCAAGAAGTAAGAAAACAATTCCCCGTCAATGGCACCAAAAACTTGTTGTTAGATTTCTCCATGCAAGTGTATGTACCACAACAAGTAATACAGAGGTAATTAGATTGTCGAATCCCATAAGGAATTATGCCAACTTAAGCTAAGTACTAAAATTATAACAAACTAATTTTATCCAAGTAATCAAAATTAAAAGAATAATTAAAAGCAAAATTGAACTAACAAACTAAAACTAAGAGTTTAATAACAAAGTTTACTAAAAAAAATTGATTAAAAGTCTAGGATTATGATATCCTTCAACACTTCATCTAAAACATCTTTCTCTTTCTCAACTTACTTCAATAATTTGAATTGCTAACCTAAAGTCCCAAGTTATTTATAATTCTTTGTCGAGGTGCTCGAAAAAATATTTCTCTCAATTAATTTATTATATGTCTATGTAAATTCAACTGAAGAAGTATTTATTAAGTTTGTACTCTAATCTTGGCTACAAGCGACACATAAGTATACGTTTATCCTATATAAAAATCAAATCACCTAATCAACTACGTGAATTTGAACACATGTTATTCATTTCATGGCCTAATCTAAACTCCCTTCATCAAGTTGTAATTAGATATCTAAGTCAATCTAATTGGTGATCAAGCAATTAGAAGTATTAAACACAAGATTAGAATAAACAACTCATATTTCTTTGAAAATAAACAAAAGAGAGATAAAGTATTCAAACTACATAATCCTAGAAAAATTAAATTAGTTCATAATATTAATAAAAATATCATCCAAAGAAAATTAACTATCAATTCTAATCAAAGGAAGTAAAAGAAAAACAAAAGTAGAGAGAGCAACCAAGAATTGAAGCTTTTGAATCTCTAATCTTCTTTGATTTCCTTTGTTTTCTTGCTTTGTTTTTGGCTTCTTTTTTCTCTAGAATAGCCACTCTCTATGCCTTCTCTAAAACCCCTCACAAAGGCTCTTTAAATACTCCTCAAAAACCCTATTTTCAATTTTCCTATAGAAGTAGTTTTCTTAAAAACATGATCCAGTGTCGCAGCCTTGGTCCTTGAAAGCCGTGGCGCCATGTTCTCAAGTGAAAGTATGGAAGCTTCAGTTTTTTTTAAGAGTCGTGGCCTTGCTTCACTAACGTCGTGGTGTTCTCCTCTTTGGTTCTTGTATGAGAGTTAGGCATCAAAGGCACTGCGGGCTCCTTCTTTCCAAGGCTGCAACCTTCATTTCCTCTAGCTGCCTTGTGTAGAAACTACAGCAGTCTAGCCTTTTCCAATGCAATATTTACCTCAATCTAATACAAACTAGGCAAAGTGGTTAACATGCAAGTTGTAGCCTTGTCTCTTTGCATTCCAATGGCTTAAGAATCATGTTAATTGAACTTTTGTAACAAGAGTTATGATAGAGATACTGCAATATGTACAAATGAAGCTATCACCATACTTACACGGATTATCACCAAATAAGATCTTTTCCATCAAATTTCCCATAAAAGCAATAAAAGAGATCAGAATTAAACTAAAATAACTTAAATTAAACTATTTAACATGCATTAAACTTAATTAAGAAGAGTAATTAAAATACTTAATTTTAAATTTAAAATATCAAAGACTTAACTACTTAAGCTTTAAAAATGTGACAAAATAACTCTATATAATAGAATTATCAAAATTCTCTAAGTGAAAGGATATCTCCACATCCCACTAGTATGATGGGAGGGCTCAGAGAATGTTCTTAATAAAAGGCTTTTACTCATACTAAGGTTTGCATTCATGTAAATATTGTTTTTACTCACAAATGATTACTCCAATGATGGGATTCGCTTGATAAACTTGCGAAAGTGAGTTTTCCCGAATAATTCCCTATGTGAGAGATTATCCTCGAGTCCACAGGTATGATGGGCGGAATTTGGGAAAAAACACCAATAGAATGTTTTCATTTGACATTTGTCAAAATTTGTACCATGCATTTCATAATTGCATCACATGCACGCTATAATTGTAAAATCGAATAATAGACTTTAAGTCGTGAATGAAACTAAGAAATAAAAGAATAAACTATGATTAAGGAAATACAAAATAAAATTAAAATTTAAGGTTTAATAAGGTAATATATAATTAAATGATACTGTTCGTGGAACGGACATCATGGGGGTGTTAATTTTTCCCCATGCCTAATTGTACTCCCAAACCTAGCTTTAAAATTCACAAACTAGGTTTTTGTTCTTTAGACAAAGCTAAAATCAATTTAAGGCCTCGTCAAATAGAACGATTCTAATATATGGCCAATCGCATCTAGATAAAAAAAGATTAATGGCAATTCCCCAAAATTTTCACGTCGCATGTAGCTAAAAATAAATAAATCCAAGCAAAGCCTAGCATTACTATGGGCCAAAGCCCGTTAGACACTCCATTGAATTTGGACCAAAAATATATCCAAGTACAATAAAATAAGATAAAAATAAAGATGAAATCAAAATGTAAATTAAAATAGAGGTAGAAATACAAAAATAGAAACAATCAATATATTTCCAAAAATGGTGTCTACTTATATCGATGTTGATATTTAATGAAAATAATTCCACACATTATTGTTAGTTGAAATAAGTTTAAAGTTAGTTAACCAAGAGGAGGTGAATTGGTTACTAAGAGAAAAGCCCCTCTTTTTCACAGATTAAAAAGATCATGAAACTTAAGTGCAGCAAAATAAAAAAACAGAGCATAACAACGTATGTAAGTGATGAAAAGTAAAGAAAGCAAAGACATGATTTTTATAGAGGTTTGGCCTTCAATGTCTACGTCCTCTTCCTTAATATCACAAGGAATTTGAATCCACTATAAATTGTCATTCAAGAAGCAAACATAACCTCACAAACACTGTCTTTTTGAGAGGATCAAATGTTAGGAATTTTGAGAATATGGTGCCTTGGAAAGTAAGTATATTCTCATGTTTAATTTCATTTAATTTATTAGTAATGAAAGTACATTTTGATAATAAGACGAAAAGTTTGTTTTAAGTAAACATTCATTATCTAGTTATTAAGGTATCATGATTGTCACGACCCGGAACTCCCATCGAGCCCGTGACAACCGTCGCGAAGCCTCGACAGACATTCTTACCCCGAATGCCTTTCGAGACCTCGCAAGGCTTTCGTACCAGTTTTTCCATTTCTCTCTCTTTTTTTTCTTTTTTTTTTAATAATAAAATAAACTAAAAATATTAATTAAAATAATCTATTTTAATGTAAAACAATATATATATATATATGTATATTTTTGAAACATCAAAAAATTAGTTTTCTGCACATAAAAACAAAATAAATTTATACATACTGTAATATAGAAAACTGGAGTGTGCAATTTAAATTACAATGAAACGTGGGCCCCCAAATAACTGAGAAGGTTTAAGTCTATAACCTTGCTTTCTAGGATGCAACTCCGAAATTTACTTTTCAATGCAATTAACAGTCTACTGCCTATTCTGAGCCTGAAAAATGTATAGGAAAAAGGGGTGAGATTATAAAATCCCAGTGACTAGACAAACATCATCAAAATAATCTAAAGCCAAGTAATGAAAGACAATTAAAATAATTCATCCCAACCCATATAAATAATTGGATTTCATCCAACTACTCAACATGGTTTATGCACTTTTCAAAACTTGGCCCTTGCCAAAAATCCATTCTCGGGGATACCCCGCGAAGGCATCTTACCGAGACCGCCAAGGCTGTTTATTGTCACACACACAAACACATTTCACCTCTGACAACATAGCCGTTCCTTGGCGTTGGCTGAGTCCCAATTTCACATGGTGGCTAGCGTGAAGTGTACTCAAATCCTACCTCGGGAGTTATCCTACGCGCCTCTCCAATCGAGGTAAGCTCAATAATTGGGAACCGTGCCCCTCTAATTAGGCTGGCCCACGGAACCCCCGTCACTGCAGTGCCCACTTTATAATCCACCAACCAATAAAATCATAATAGTATGACATGGCTCACTTAACCCATTCAAGGCAAATCAAAGAAGTTCACATATTTTTTAAATCACAAAAATAACCGAGATTTTGCTTTCTGTATAGTAAGACTTAAAAATGTATTTCAATTCATGATCAACTTCAAAACTCTTTAGGGATGTTCTTCACCTTTGAAAACTTTTTTCCATCTCTTTCAAGTAAACCAATTTTGTCATTTCAAAACCAAAATAAAGATAATAATTATGTTAAGAAGTTCTATAATGATGTGATGATGTTTATATGATTGTGAATTCCATTATGTTGGATGGATGTTTGTATGAATGTGGTGAATGATAAGTCCAGACATATTGATTGAAAAGGCTTGCTTAGGCTTAATGGCCATACCCACATAGGTTCATGCACTAGTCATGACTCGAAAATGGGATGTGACAAACCATTACTTATTATATGAATTAAAATGAGTTACAATAACGATTACTCACATTCAAGCTGTCACGTCGTGAAATCGAGACATGACACGACCATTTGTCATAACCCAATTTTCTGGCCATGACCGGCGCAAGGACTCAATAGGCATAACCCACTAGGCTTTAGCAAGCCTTCCTATATGAATCTGTACATTAGTCCATGTATCATCTATACTCCCTTTTAAGATTTATAAATCATAATGTTCAAATAATAACTTCATTGAAATCAATTCATAAAATCCAAGTATATACTCATAATGGTATTCATTAATCGGAATATATATAAATAGTTTGCCAAACAATTCTTAACAAGTTACATCCAGTTTACATGTACACATTCAAAGACTCTGACTGTTAACGAAGTGACTCTGGGCGTGGGTGCTAACATTTAGTATCATGACAAACCTACCGAGCAATGGATAGAGAGGAGCACTTCATCCTAGGATCTAGTCACCTTTAACTCAAAGAACCTAAAACATGAAGTTTAAAAACGTGAGTATAAACTCAGTGAGTGAACATAGAAGGGGAACAAGCAAGCAATACGGAAAGTTTAGAAAACATGATGCACTTATTTTGAAAATAATGCAATTTAGTTTAATTCTCGTTAAAAACCCCTCATTCCCAAACTTGCTTATTTAACCCCTTAATGTTAAAGAAATCCATGTTCAACCATGAAGTTGAAATGAGTGAAAACTGTGGTAGAATTCAAGCAAGGCAAGCATAACGGATTGATTCTCGTCACAGTGAAAAGGCATTCTCGCTGTAGCGAAACCAAGGCTAGTGCAAACCCTCACCACCCAAGAGTTTCTGGTTGCAGCAAAATTAAGGTCAGATTAAAAATTAAAGGGTTTTCACTGCCATAAGAAAAATCCACTCATGCCACATTATACATTAAATTGAACACATTGATGATAATCAAATTTTCTTTTCTTCAACATCCAATGCGATCACATTTTATTTTTCATAACCCTTTTTATAGCATATAAAAACATATATATAGCATATATATATATATACAAGCATGTATACAACAACCACCTCACCCAGCTCATGTGCATCCCCCACATCGTGCACATAGTTGAAGTCATCGTGTGCATCCCCCCACATCGTGCACATCAAATACCATCGTGTGCGTCCCCCCCACATCGCGCACAGGCAATATCATCATCCACACTCCCGTACCCGTCATTACTAGCATGTGCTCCCCCACATCGCGCACACATACGGTTATATTTATCACACAATGTTACTTATCAATACATATCATATAATCATATATTTACATATACATATATATTTATATATATATATATATANATATATTACATATATATATATATATATATATATATATATATATATATATATATATCAACATGATATATAAGCACGTGGATTCATTACAGTCACATTTCACAACACACATAAGAAAAACGTTCATCAAGGGCTTGTTCTCGTGTGCATTTTGAAGAAAAATCAATTAAATATTTCAAGTGGTTCATTCAAACATATATACATTTACCCAAAACATTTTAATGCAAGTTCACTCACCTTACAATAGCGGGATGTTACATCGCTATTAGTTCAAAGGCGTATCTAGCTATTTCTACTTGCCGGTCGCTCGTTATTTCCTCCGGCACGCCACCACCATACACTATCTTTACTTTTGTACTTCCTAGCAACAATCCAAATTCAATATTTTTAGTGTACCCCATTTTTACTTTTCTTTTTCCTTCAATCATGAATCCTCATCCAACTAACTTATATCTTGACAGATTCTGTACCAAAGTGGCCTTTATCTTTACTTGCATAATTCTTTAGATTTTAGATACCGGCAAATTATTTATGACTCTAGCACATATATAAATCTTGTTTAAGGATATTTATCAAGTTTATTCATTATTTCCACAATAATTACCTAACATATGGCAGCAACTATAAATTTACTTCCATCAACATTTTCTAAGACTACATGTACCACTATCCTCATTTATATGTTGCCACCAAGCATAATATTAATATTCATTCATGCACACCAACATGCATAACCTTTTAAACCGTTCCTAACAACACATATCTACACACCAAACTTCCAATCAATATAATTGCTTTCCAACCATACCTATGACATCACAATAACACTACATCTGCACATAATCATTCTCACAATATTAAACCAATCATAAGCTTCAAATTGTAGTATTAAGCTTACCACTTGGTTTTAGCTTGAATTTCACCCAACAAAATTCATGATTTCCTCACATCCATGGTCACCATAGCTACCACAAAATGATTCACACATCATTTTCCCAAGGATTTAACCAACCATGAACTTAAAATACAAAAATCCTTACCTTATGTTTCTTGAATCTTGACACCCACTTGATATTTATTCAATTACTCTTGAATCACTCACTACCCAAGCCTTCCACCTTTCTTTCCTTCTCTCTCTAAAACACCTAGCTGGTGAGAGAAAGTATTAAGGTAAGACTTTGGAGGGTTTTAAGGTGGAAGAGTAACAGAGCACAAAGGACTTTGTGAAAAGGTGCACAAAAGCATGAAAATTGAGGCTAACTTGAGAGAGTTATGGAAGCTTGAAGGGAACTCCCATGGAAGATGAAGAAGGTGCTGAAAATTGGAAGAGGCTGCTGGAAAAATGAAGAAGAGTTGCTGGAGATTAGATATTTATAGCCAAAACTTATCCAATTTTTCATGCAATTATAATAATGCCCTTAACAAGGTGACTTATCTTACTCTTATCCTTTGTGCAATCTTTTTATTCTTTTAACATTGAGACAAGGTCCAAGATCCTCTAAAAAGGCCCCTTGAATAGCCTCCCAAAAGCCCTAGCTTCCAAAGTCCCATAAACTTGTTAATTGTGGAAAATATGGTGAGGGTCGCGGCTCTCAATTTCCAGCGTCGCGTCGCTCAAAGGTTCTGCCAAATTTTGTTCCTCTAGCGCAATACTTTCACTTCAACAAAGATTTTGACTACATTCGCTCCAGAACTGGGCAAAGTGGTAAACATCAAAGTTGTAGCCCTGCCTCTTAGCTTTCTAATGGTCTAAAAATCATATCATTGGACTTATGTAGTGGGAGATATACTTGAAAAACCGAAACATATGCAAATAGAGCAACAATCCATTGTGCACCTTTCTTCACCAATTGAAATTATTTTTGATCTTACTCCTCTAAAAACATAAAATAAATATAAAACTAGCATTGTTAGCCACCATATCAAGGTATGGGGTACTACACCATCGTACTTCGAAATTAAGCCCCAAAGTAATACGAAGCCTTTTTATCTAAAATTCATACAAAATACCTCAATCGAATTCATACTAACAATTATGTTCAAACATATTGTCATGAATATCTATTACAATCTCAATAAAGTCTCCAAGATAATAAATTAAACAACTAAAACTTAAATATCAATTATATATAATAAGAGTTTCAACAAAACTAACAATGTCTTGACACTAAGGTATATTTCTCAAATTGTTCTCTTAGCTCCCATAACTCTATAGCTTTCAATCTCTAGTCATTTGCAAAACTGTAAGTAAAGAAATGAGCAAACCACGGTTCAACAAGTATATCCACACATACCCTACTAAATCAAGTATCATTTTCAATATATCATATAATTCATTCAAGAGCATTTCAATTAATTATGCTTTCGAAATAATCAGATTCATTATATTCAAACCAAATAATTTTATAAGTTTATAAATCATTGATCATCAAACATCATTCCTAAAATATTGTTCAAGCAAATCATAGATTCAATATTTCAAAATCGTAAAGCTCATCATCTTTAGCTACGGTCACGACTTTAACCCATGACATGACTGTATCAACAAATCGTTCTCATGATCATTACTAACTATTGTAACTCATTAGTAGGGCCATGTGCGAACTACTATAACCCATTAGCAAAGCGTTAGCAGGGCCATGTGTTGACTACTATAACCCATTAGCAAAGCCTTAGAATTAGTTCTGGTGTCAATTATCCCACTTCCCAAGGATCATTTCATAGCTCTTAAAACATTCTTTAAAAATGATAAAGGATTTCATTTCATTCATTAATTGATTTTCATCATATAAATAAATTAAAACATTCATTAAACAATGTTTGTCATGTGTATAAATCAAATCATTCATAAATCCATTTTCATCATATTATTTCACCCAAAATAGAAAATAATCATATGCTTGACCCTATTTTCATATATTGAAAATAATGAAATAAAACGTTTGGTTCTTTTAAGAAATATACATATATGATAGTTTCGAAACAGGTAAAGTGTGTGAGGATATACTTACCTTCATTCTAACAAACTCGCTTCCTTCCAAAATAATCAAATGGCTAATAATAATTATTTAAACATATTAGAGACAATCTAACTCTCTAAAATCTATTTATCACCTGAAACCATACAAAATAATCCAAACTCTTCTAAATTAGAAATTTGGATAGCTTGCACATCATTCACTAAAATAACCATATCTTAAGCTATGAAACTCGAAATCGAGATTCATTTAATGCTTTGGAAACTAGACTTAATAAACTTTCTATCCATATAAATCTCAAAACTTAGTTCATTGTAAGAAAAGTGCAGAAAATTTTTGAAATTTCCCTTAGCATTGTTGCTAGGTACGTTGCACCGTCTTTTAAAAAAAAAAAAAATATTTTTACATTGGAAACTCATTATCCACTTCTATTTAGTTCATTAGAAAATAGGCTAATGTAACTTTCCAATCATATATAACTCAACTAGTGAAACTCCATAAATCATTTCATAATCAAACTCAAAGTGATGGGACAGTGCATGAAGTAGATTTTCCTTTTCAATTTCAATCCAAATTCTTCTAAATCAATCAAATATTTTTCTTTGATTTAAAAGAGGGTTTTACTCACCTTGTAATGATTAATCCAGAGTGTCTTTTAATTTTTGTTCTCCAATCTTGCTCTTGAAAATCCCCAAGTCTTATCATAGAGAGATTTTTTGTGAAATTTACTTTAAAACATTTGTTTTCTAAACCAAATGAAAAGTGATTGCCAAACTCAAGTGACGTATTTATATTAACCCTAGTTTATATTCTAATAAACCCTAGCATAAGACTAGGGTTTGGTCCCAATTAATTTTTTTATTAACTCAAAAGGCCTATTTGTTATACTTTGATACAATGTAGATACATGATACATTAATCCAAATGTCAATTAGGATGGGTTATTACACAAGTTTTTCTTAATAACGCTATTCATGACGTGTATTAAAGCCTAATATTGAGTAACTATCTCTTTTGACATTATATATAAAGCCTTCACAATTCATTGGACGATTTTTTCTAAAGCTAGTACCACATTCCATCCAGAACTTCTCTCTAGTTCTTTTTACTCCCTAATTCTCAACTTGTTCTTTACCTATTTTCTTTCACATATCATGCAACTCAATACTTCAAGAATAGCACCGATATACCCTTTTATTTGTTTACGACACTTCCTCTCCCTTTCACAAAGAACCCTTTTACACAGTTATTATTAAGATCTGGAAATTTTTAATTTTAACTAATGACATTTTTTTAATCACCTGACAAATCAAATATACTCTCTTAAAATATAGGTCAAATTATGTAATTAGTCCCTGTACTTTATCAAAGTAATGGATTTTGTTCCTATACAATAATTTGTAAAAATTAAGTCTTCATACTTATCAAAATTGACAATGTTAATCCAATGTGTTAAAACTTTTCTATTAATTGTGTTGATGTGACATTTTTTGTTGATATAACATTGAATCTAATAACATGACAATGATGATGTGACATTTTACAAATAATGTAATGGTAATGTGATATGACATGACTAAACAATAATATGGATTTTATAATTGTAGTTGTGGAATTATTCAATGTAAGCTAATGATTTTAAGCAAGATTAGAAAAAAAATAGGTCAAAAGTACGATTTTGAGAAAGAGTCTAGAAGACAAAAAAATTGAATTTTTTTATATTTCATAATTTAAAGTAGTGAAAAGAACGTCGTGAAATAGATTAAAAATACCAAATCATCGTTAATATATCATCATATTTAATGTCACATTAATAAGAAAATATCATATCATCATAAATAATAGAAAAAATTTTAACATTATTAACAATTGGACTAAAATTATTAATTTTAAAAAACAAAAATTAAGTTTTTATAAATTATTATATAAGGATTAAATCACCACTTTATCTTAACAAAGAAACTTATTGCCTAATTTACCATAACATATATATATATATATATATATATATATATATATATATCAGTCAAAAATCGTACGGTATAGTATAATCTTCTAGAGGCGCGAAACTAGTTAGTTAAACACGACGTCGTGGAGCCTACCTATAAGATAGCAGCGTCTCCTTTTCCTTTGCTGAGGGCGCTGGCTTTTGCCTGTCCAATCGGAAAAACCCTAAAATTCTCATTGCTATTAACATTGTTTTGCAACTTTTCAACTGCGGAGTTCATGGTAATAATAATAGTAATAATAATGATAATAATAATAATGATAAAAGCTGCGATAAATCTTTGATAATTTTTTGGATTTTTATTATCGATCATAGGAAAATTAGTTTGGAAAATGACGAAGAAGATTTTGTCGAAAAGAGAGTTGTTGGATCGATGGAGAGGCATCGAAGAAGAGGAAGAAGAAAACGACGATACCGATCCTTCTGTACGCCGTCGTCTTCACAAGCGCAAAGAAGAATGGTTGTTCTTTCTCTCTTTCTTTCCCTTACTGTTTATTTCCTTTTAGAAATGAAAATTTAAAAATGTACGATCGTAGTTTCTTGTGCAATCAGTTCAAAAAATTTATTTTATTTCTTTCTACTTTTTTTCTTGGAAATGAAGGGAGCTTAGTAAATTGTTTTGCTTTCAATTCTTTGTTTCTTTCCACTGAACAGACAATGTTTATCAAGGAAAGCTTTGGAATGACATTTCAGTTTTTGATTGGACAGACAATGGCCAAAAGTCAAGTCTTCTAAAGAGAAAAATAAGGAATTTTTTTAAATATTTTTTTGGAATTTTTTTATTTTTAAATCTTCTGTTGTTTAATGGTTAAAGTTCGTAGAGAAATTCTAGAATTAAGATTCATTCTGTACTCTTTCTTCGTTATTACTTCTGCTACTTGCTTTTTGCTTTCAAACCCGTAATTGGATATAAAAGCAAACAATTTTCTTTGAAGAACTAATGCTTAAAATTTTAATCTTCTTTTGAGAACAAAGAGTATAATTATCTTTTATATAGAATAGTTATAATTGTGTTAAGAGTTGGTATATTTATTAGTTAATTATTTATTTTTTAATCAACTATAGTTTTATTTTCTATTTTTTGCTTCTTTCTAGTTACTTTTTTATGAAACAAAAAGCAAGTAGCAATGTAACAATCAAATGGAACCTTGACTAGCTGAGATCCATTTTGTTTTCCTGATTCTAATTAATAAAGTTAAGTAGCTATTAAATCATGTCCTTCTGAAAAGAAGAGGAATGCAGTATTTTGCTTTTGTTTAATTTGAAAAATTGTTGTTTGTAAGTGTCAGCGTTATAACATAAAACATGATTTCCATTTTAATGTGCTATATACAAATCATGTTAGGATGTGTTTTAGTTCCTTTCCCTTTTTATAACAATTATACTTTAGTTGTTTTGGTTTCAATTATGAATATAACTATCTTTTGTCCCAAAAATAAAAGGTCTCAACTACTTGTTTTTCTATGCACTTCTATTTCTTTCCAAGTAAAGTGAATTAAACCCACAAATTATACACTTCTATGTATGTTAATGTGATTTTCTATTTAACTTTGAATTATTGTTGCCAACATCACTGAGGTGATATTGTATTTTGGATAGCTAAAGATTTCTAGTTACTGAATACAACACTTTCTATCAATGTGAAGGTTCACCTTTTGAGCTTCCTCATACATTATTTTATTTTCCTTGCATTCCTATATATTAAGGAAATTGCTAGTACTTTGCCAGACTCATATTTATCCATAAATATATTTGATTCCTTCATGGTTTATTGCCTTTAAAAGTTAGCGAGGCAGGGATATTTTATTTTTCTTTTTTGATTGTTTATGTCAGGTTTGGAGATGCATTTAGTTTCTTGATAAGTTTGCCAAAGGAAAGTCATATCTGGTGCGGCTCTTGGGACATAATGGGCCCTCTCTTGGAAACTTTCTACAATTATTTCAAAGATGAATGCAATGATTCTCCTCTCAGGCTTCTGTGGAAAAGGATCTCTGAGGAAATGCGTCATTGCATCCAATGTGTTTCTCAGCATCATCAAGCCCAGGAGATGTATAGCATAGAATATGAGTTGTGCTCCATAGGCCCCCTTCTTGATGTATTGCGGAACCTTGATGAGGAAAGGGTGACGCAACATTTGAGAGAGATAAATGAAAGATTGGTGCGACAGGAGTATGATCCTGTATGTGATAATGCTGAGGTTGTCAACCTCATGTATGAGGTATAGTTACATGTTGTCTCATTTTTTCTTTTTGGTACTTAAATTTGACAATTTGAAATCATACTAATTTCCTGAAGGGCACTGTTTTTTAGTCTCTTTTTTCTATTTCTTTTGGGTATTGGCTTTATGCATTAGAGTTTTCTTGATTATAGGAACAAGCAGAAGGCATATGGTGAACGATTACTAGTGCCCCCTGTTTTCTCCTCCAGTTAAAAAAATTGTTTTCTGATGGTTCATTGTGACTTCTCCCATGAAAAATCAATTGTTTTTCGGGTTATGTGGAATGCCTTTGCTCCTTTGTAGAGCTTAATTTAACACAATCTCATTACTTTGTTTTGGGCAACAAGCATTGAGCATTTAGCCTAATAGCATTTGCATTTTGTACACTTGTTATGCCATGTTAATGATTTATTGATAGTATTTGGATCTTATCTAATACTCTGGAAGCAGTTGTTTTTCTATCCTGAATTACACTCATTTTTGGCATAAATTATTTAAAGAGTTGGATATGCAGCATAATTCTCAATGGAATATATATATTTTTTGAAAAGTTACCAAGTAAAGAGAGCCATACACCTTAGAGTTCAGGTTGGGTTGGATAAAGCTTGCCAAGTTGCTTTCAATGATCAAAGTGGCTAAGAGTTACTTATCTCATCTTGTTATGACAACTTCTGGCTGAGTTGATAGCTATCTGATATATATATATATTGTTTTTTTACTGATCTTATGCTGATTGCACCTTGTTGTTTGTTTACTGTTTATTTGATCACAGGTTCTGATGTTTCCTGTCCTATTAGATGATCAGTCCTTGTTTATAGAATTTGAAAGATTTATTGAGGCAGTGGATAATATGCATGAACTGGCTTTGGCTGGGCATCAACAGTTTCCGGTATTTTACTGGCAAGTTGTTTGTGCACCTTCTTTTCTGCCTTTAAATTTTCATTTTGCTTTCTACCTCATCAAGATAACATGATTTTTCAGGGTGTTTATGCATTGCTTTTTTTCAATAGAAGAGTGCGGACTGTTGGTCATCGTTTAGCTAGATCTATGGGAAAATTGAGGTACTGTTTCTTTCTATTGCCCAATCCTATTATGTTCATTTTCCCCTCTTCTTTTTCTTCTGATTTTTTTGGGCAGTTTAAGTGGTGACATTTAAGTGTCACCATTTTGTAAATATGCTGATAATGTTGTTTTCTTTTGTCATACGGCTGGTTGGCATGGTGTTGAAATTTGACAAGATGGAGTTGGGGTTTAGTTGTTGCTTTTTTTTCCCCCTCGAGGTTTTACATTAATGCATTTGTTTTGGATATCCATTGGAATTTTGATGTGCTCATATGTGTATTCAAACACCTATTAAGTCGTGTGCTACTAGATGGAAGAAATTAGGTTGCATAAGGTTACGAGCAAGTGACTAGAGATTGTCTCCACTAGTTTAACATATTTCCATTTAAACTTACTTATTTGGTTTACTTCTATGAATAAATGAGCAATGAAATGCTATATTGTCTGAACTTTGTGGATACTTTCTTAGTAGGCCAAGGACTTTGTAGAATTTGTCTTGATTCATGATTTTATTTTATATGCTAATGTGGAATTATTGTCTGGATTCGTAGAAAACCATTAAATGGTATCCTTTTATTGCATGTCGTGCAATCTGCAATCTTCTGTATGTCATCAGGAGTTTTTATATCTTTTCCCCCCTCTTATGCATATAATCCCTTGAATACTTGACAATGCTGATAGCTGCATAACATTTTGAACTAAGGTTTAGATTATTTTATTTTATCACATTTTATTTCCTTAAACTTATTCTGTTTGTATGTAGAAGAGCAACAGACTTGGAACCTTTGCAACCTTTGCTTAAAAAATTCATTGGCTCTTTGGAGAATGAAGTATTGCCTTCAACTATAGAGACTTCAAGGACAAGGGCACAGCTGGACCGGTTACCCATATGGCTTGGGATCACATCATTGTAAGGAAGTAGGGTTAAATTTTTGAACTTGTATAACTTTTTTTTTTTTTGTTTTTTGCAATCTTATGTTTCTTTCTGTGCAAATGAAGGCTTGAGTTCTTGGAACCTCCAGCTTTTGAAGAGGGAATACTGGAGCGCTATCCCATCTTTTTTGATATTGTGCTCAATCACATCAGCGGTGATTCGCCTGAGTTTTCCCATGCTGTTAGTTGCTTAAAAGAACTCTTCAAAATGCTTGGTATGAGCCTTTTTTTTTCCTCTTTTTGTTATCTAGGTTGATGTATGTGTAATGTTGGATTCACCTTTTTTTTTGGTCTTTGGCATTCATACTGCTCCCTGTCAAACCTGAGTTTTCCTTTTGTTTTTCCGCTTTCTTTAAGGTTGTAAGCTTTGGCTGCGGTCTACGTTATCTCCACGTGTGATGCGCAACACGTTGTTGGGTCAGTGTTTTCACACTAGAAACGAGAAGATACATAAAGATATTTTTGATCTTTTCCAGCCATTTCTACAGGCATGTTGTTTTCTTATTTTTCATTTGATACTAACTTTGCAGAATATATAGTTGTTATAAAGTTGTTAATTTGCACTATTTATATATTTTAGTCACTTGAAGCTTTGCAAGATGGGGAACATGAAAAGCAACGCAGGCATTTCCTTTATTTTCTTCTCCATCAAGTTCCTGTGAGCAGTAACTTCAGTGTTTTAACAAGAAAAACAGCCTGCAAGGTTCTTACTGTATTCTAGATTATGGAGGATAGCAATGCTTTATGCTTTCTTATTTTCTCTTGTATAGTTTGTTTTGTCTTGGTTCATTTTTTTTTTTTGCTACTTATTACAAGGTTGTATTTTCAGATTGCTCTTCTTATCATACACCGAGGCTACAAGATGAATCCACCGTGCCCTCCTTTTGAATGTGCACATATTTGGTATGTGTTATTGCATATTTGTATCATGCTAATTTTCAAACCTTTGTTTAGGAATCAAGGGTGTGGAGATGTATGAAATGTCGTTATTTAAGTATTAGCATGCTGAGATGTCAGAGAAAAGGATTTGAGGGCCAAGACCGTATCAGATGAACATAAATATTGGTAGAAGAGAATGACATTTGTATTAGCTGAAGCATTATGGTTGTACAAGTTTGACCTCAGTTATTCTTGGCCAGGGATAAAATAAGAGGCATACATTCGCTTGTTCAATTTCCTACTGACATTAGATGGAGCTTACTTTCTATGAGTGTGTTTGAAACTAAATACCACCTCTTTTACTGGAGGAAAAAAGTTCATTCTGTGGAGCTTGTAGGTTTGATACTTGTTCTTAGGCATTTTGGAAATCTAGTTGATGGACATAATTTACTGATATATATGGATGCATTAACTTGTCTCTACACTCCCACACGTATATATTTATGCACGACATATTTGTTTCATTATGGTTAAGGGATTTTGCGAAGGAACAGATTTATATGACTGATATTTGAGCAATCATACTGGACAGGGGTCCTTCGCTTGTGTCTTGTTTGAAGGATTCTTCACTCCACAGTTCCCTGCAGCAGCCTGCCTTTGATCTAGTACAAACCATTCTTGTGTCTGATGCTGCTGCCCTAATAACTTCAATGCTGAATTGCAGCACTGCTAGTAGTATTGGGAAAAGCATTTGTATTGAACTAGATGATGAGGAAGAAGATAATGACCTTCCATTTACTCAGGTTATTGAAGGAAAAAATATGAGTTGTTGGAGTGAATTCAGTGCCCAGAGCCAAATTACTTCTCAGGAGTATAGAGAGTGGATGTGCGTTCCCATGTTGTGGATTGATGTTCTAGTTGACATTGATCCTCCACTTCTCCCAATATCATTTTCCAAGGCTGTATTATGGGCTCGATCTTGTTTCCCTATGGTAGAGCCTGAGAATAGTGCAGAAGTGGCTCTTGATGTTAGAGGTTGGCTTTCATCTTCTGCTGCAGAAATCTCCTCTACATTTGGATGGAAGTTACCAACAGGTTCTGATGATGGTGGAGGGAAGGAATCTAAAAACTCAATAAGATTGATTACAATGTGTCTTCCTTTATTAAAGACATTCAAGAGGTTCGCAGCATGTCTGTACTTTTTCCTACGTCTTTTACTTTATAGCGATGTCTGTTATATGTTTTCAAGTTGTTATCTTTATTGGGAAACCCATGTTTCAAGTGAAACGCAGGTTTTAATGCTGAGTGTTTGCTTACAGGTTAACTGCACATTTTTTGGTGCGAATGGGGCAAGGGGAGCTTCGAAAGCAATGGACTTGGGAACCGAGGATGGGTCAAAGCTTGATCCTCTTGCTTGTTGACCCTAATGATGTATGTCTAATTGTGGTCTAGATCTCATAGATCAACTTACATTACCTTTATTATATAGGTTGAGTGATGAAATATGTTCTCTGTTCCTTTTTTTTTCCTGCCTTAAGGAAGAAACTTCTATGAAGGATTTAGACATAAACTTCATTTATTATCTTTCTTTGTTATTTTTGCTGATGCAGAATGTGAGGCAGTTTGGCAAGTGTATCTTGGAGCAAGTTTCAAATACGCGGGGTCTTGGTTGTGGTTTGAAGTTTCTTTGCTCCAATAGTCTTTCTCTATCTGCTGTTTATTTGGGCTTGAGGCATGCCTTGAAACTGGTAAGTGTTAACTTCTTGTTTCAGTAGGTTCTAAAAGAAGCACAGTCAGCTTTCAGCTGTAATTTCTTTTCTTGTTTATTTGATATTGTTGACATGGAGACTGATTATTTGCTCAGCATGGATTGCTCTTTATTAGAGGATCATTTTCTGGAAATGGCTTTTTGCAATAGCCTACATGTTATGCACTGTAAAATTACAGCACATTAGTGATCTAGTGGCATCATCTTTATTATCAGTATGAACTTCTACTGATGTTGTTCTCTTCATATATTTCCATGTATAAAAACCATGTTTTGATGTTTTTTTGCTTGTTCTCTCCAGGTTCAGTTAGATACTGTTCTATTAAAGTTTCAGACTTTGCATCATTTTTTCTTTGTTCTACGCAAGTTACTTACGGATGAGGAATTGCCTAATTCGGATATAGCAGAAAACTCATCCAATGCCTCCAATATCATGAAGTACTCTTCGCAGGGTGGATTTCTTAAGCAGCCACGCTTTGATGCTTTGCCTACAACCATGGGCGGAAATCACTCAAGTATTGACCTAAAAATAAGGGAAAATTTCTGTTACTTATTGTCAGAAATTGCATGGCCAACTATATGCAAGTGCTTAATAGAAGGGAAGGCATTTATTGATTACAGTCTTTGTCAGGTATCATCATAGGATTTTTATTGCAGTTCTCTTTGTTTCTTTCACGAATTCTTGATTATGGAAGTGCATGTGACATATGATTACTACTATGGGCATCATCTGAAGCTAGTTACTTCTTT
Source organism: Theobroma cacao (assembly GCF_000208745.1). NCBI lineage: Eukaryota > Viridiplantae > Streptophyta > Magnoliopsida > Malvales > Malvaceae > Theobroma > Theobroma cacao. Next base: position 6,590,426 of record NC_030855.1, on the reverse strand, counting down.
CTGGACTAACTGTATTGGGTCTTACAAATTCTCTGTGTATGACCTTGTTCAATTCAATTACAGGTTTGATCTTGAGTGCTTGCCTATGTGTGTTCATGCCTGTCCATGTGTTTGTGTATATGCCCTTGCACATGCACTGCTGGCTAGTTCTTTGCTAAAACAGAATTAGAACAGATGATGGTGGTTCTTATGTACAATTTAAATATGATTCAGCATTAAATTTTTCTGTCAGATGCATCATAGCTCAGTTCATTTAGCAGACATAGTTGATATTATTTTCCTTCTTTTCAGATGACTTGTGTTCGTGTGCTTGAGATCCTCCCTGTTCTATTTGAAAGACTTGGTCCATCATTTGTTAGACCATTTGGAGATTTTAAAGTGGCATTACAGAATTTAATGGATTTCAAATGGCTTCATGATCTCATGGACTGGGGAAAGTCACAACTTAAGGTCATTGTTGTATATTGGAAAAAGGCCATAATCTCTTTGCTGAATGCACTCAAAGTGTTAAGGAGTGATAGTCCTCCATTGATGGTTGTTGCCATTGAAAATCTTATTTCAAGCGGTCAGTGTGTTTTTATTTTTTTTTTATTTTTATGCTGCATTCTAAAACAAATATTTGGGATTGTATTTGGGGGTTTGGTTATTTGTACGAATCGTGAGGATGGATATTGTCATTTTTTAAAAGTTAATAAACATTCAACATATCTATGTATTTGAATGAGTATAGAAGTATGCATTTGAAATGCACTTTTTTATTTAGTTTTTTTGAATTCACTACTCATTTGAGATCAAACGAATTGATGAATTTGTATGTAACCATAAAACGTACGTTTGCATTGAGTTTGACTACACAATTTATACTACATTACAAATATAAATCCTTCCTCTTAAATGTGAGTTCCTGAATGCAACCTCAATCAATTTAATTGCAATTCCTATTAATTTTTTTTGTCATTCATGTTATCATTATTTGTCTATTACTAGTTTTATTCATTTGGTACATGCTTTTTGAATATAGATGCTGTTGACATGGATGAATTGACAGAACAAGTATCACGTCTTTGTGTTTCATTATCTAAAGAAGTTTCCTGTGATATTGAAAATTCAACCTTGAGGTTAAAAAAGTCGTTTTCTGGAGCATTTTCTGTTGAGGGAAGGTACTCTGTACCAGGGGTGCAGGCTTCTTCTATTGAAGAAACAGATGTAAAGGTCTTGGATTCCTTAAACGTGGCAAAAAGGAAGAATGAAAATAATCTGATTGTTCTCTCTGATGATGAGGAGGAGAAAGATATGGCATCTGATAAGTCAAATCACCACATGTTGCATGATGAGTCAGGGTCCCTTTGTTCTGATGAGCATACATTGGGAACTGGCCATGCCAAGAAGGATGTGCGTAGCACCACCACTGATACTTCAAAGGATTTATTGGAGGCTCCCTTTGAAAGAGATTCCCTTGTTTCTCAGAAGCAGGAATTTGAGAAATCAAGAGTCAAACCACCACATTCTCTCAAGTCAAAAGGTCCTGATGGTGAGAGGAAAGAAATAAGCTCCAACTCCAAATCTAATGTTATTTCATCTCAGTGTAGAGTTGATAAGAAAAACAAGTTTGATGAATCTGTCAAATCCCGCTGCAGTAATCAGGGTTGCAATAAAACTGTCTCTGGAACAAGTGACAGAATTTTGAAGGAGTTAGTACATGATGCTGCAGATGATCCATTGGAGGTTGCTTTCAAAACTGTGAGAGTACAGCCATCATTTCTTGCAAAGTCAGGTTCTTTATTTCCTAAAAGGCAAGTCATTCAACTTAAATCACCTTTTGAAAACAAATTTGGCCTGCATAGGCTGGAAGCTCAGGTTAAAAGGTTCAAACCTCCAAGACTTGATGATTGGTTTAGGCCAATACTAGAAATTGATTTCTTTGTAATGGTGGGAATAGCATCTCCTGGAGAAGATGAGAGTCGCACTTTTAACAAATTAAGGGAGGTTCCTGTGTCATTTCAGTCACCTGAACAGTATGTAAACATTTTTCAGCCATTGGTTTTGGAGGAGTTTAAAGCACAATTGCATAATTCCTTTCTGGAGATGTCTTCATGGGAGGACATGTATTGTGGAACTATATCTGTGCTGTCAGTTGAGAGGGTTGATGATTTCCATCTTGTTCGATTTGTCTATGAGGGTGATGATTCTACAGCGTCTAAAAGCTTTTCAGAGAATGATCTTGTTTTGCTCACTAAAGAGCCTTTGCAAAGTGTCTCCCATGATGTTCATATGGTTGGAAAGGTATTTCACATTATACTATGTACTGAAGTCTTATCGTTACTGTTTTGATTGCAGCGTTTGCCTTTTCTTTTCCTTGTAGTTTTTTTTTTTTGACAGACATGTGCAGCCTCTTTTGTTTGTTTATTTATATCTCACCCTCTTATTTTTTGACCTTATTATTTCTGTATGTCCCAAAATTTCAGACCTACCCCCTGAACTCAACATCCAACTCTACAAAATACTGCCGTTTATCCTTTACTGTTTCATTTATTGTTTTTAGTTATGGACTGTTTTTAATCTTTGGTATTAGAGTTATAGAGCGTGCTTAATTTGTTTTGGTAATTTAAATATTTGATTCCAGAAGTGTGGGTTACAAATTGGTATGATTGATGATTCATTTATAAATATAATTAGGCTGCTCCTATAGCGAGTGCAAGCTAATAGTTATGGGGGGACCTGATATTTTGATAGTCAATTAAGTTGTATGCTTGCATAGTGTTCAATTGTGAGAGGAATATAAGCAGCAAGTTCAATGACACATTAATTGACTTCTAAATTTAATTATTGTTTGTTAAATATGGTTTTAAGTAGTCAATTTCCAAAGTAAGGATTATGAATTATGATGATTGAATTATAAATTCAGTTGAACTGACACCTTAGAAAGTGCAATGAGCTTGAGTAGTTTTTAGGGTCTAAACCCAAAATTGTGAAGGGTCAATCTATTGGTGTTCAAGTTAATGCCAAAGTTACTAAATTTTATTATTGTCAATAGCAAAAAAATCTTTTGGTGATTTTCACTTGAAAAGAAAAATGAAATATCCGTTACTTCTCTCTAGCTTCACAAATATTTCAATTTTTTGATCTTGAAAAAATTTTGTTCTTCAATACCTGATTATTACGGCAACATGCTAGCATTATTGCTTGGTTTATTTAAAAATCTGATGGAACAGTTGGTTGAGAGTTTCATGTTCTATGTGAACCTGTTCTTAGGTGTTCTTTTCAATCAAAGACCCTCAAAAATAGTGCATATCTTTGATGGTTGATACTCCCTTGTTTATATGAAGGGCTTTTTCCTCACTTTTAATCAGCAATCTTATGTTTCTCATTGAGCTGAATTTTTTATCTAGGTTGCTTAGACTTCAAGCCTTCTTTTCATTAACTTCATTTTTAATTTCTGAGCTTTAAGTTGACGAAGATTGGATTCCCCATTAGCTTTAATGATGTAATGCCACTCTGTTATTGGTTTGTATAATTCTTTGTTTTTTCTTTTTAGATTGAAAAAATTTCCTAAAGTTTCTAGATTACATGTCCATATTTCACCGAAGTAACCGACCTGCTCACAGGTGGAGAGGCGTGAGAGAGACAATAAAAGAAGGTCAAGTATACTGTTGGTTAGGTTTTATCTTCAGAATGGTTCAATACGTTTGAATCAAGCGAGGAGGCAGCTTCTTGAACGTAGTAAATGGCATGCAAGTCATATAATGAGCATTACTCCCCAGCTTCGAGAATTTCAGGCACTATCCTCAATAAAGGATATCCCCTTACTTCCTGTCATTTTAAACCCTGTCAAAGATTCTACCATACCTGATAAGCCAAGAGTTGAGTTTAGTAAGCTGTCTCAGCCCTTACAGCAAATATTGAGGTCATCCTTCAATGATAGCCAACTTCAAGCTCTCAATGTTGCTGTTGGATCACAGAGGATAAAGAAAGATTTTGAATTGTCTCTTATTCAGGGTCCTCCAGGTAGGTTATTGCTATCTTTATTTCTACTTAGTTTTGACTTTCAACTTTTAGTAGATTGTGATTTTACATAATGTTTCATCCAGTAGCATATCCTATATGCTGTATTTACAGCTTCCTGCTTGATTCAATAGGGACTGGAAAGACCCGAACTATTGTGGCCATGGTTGGTGTTTTGCTTGCTTCCTTTCAGCGGAGAACAAATGAATCAGAGAATTCTCAGAATGGTGCTTTGAAACAAAGCTGTAGTTCTTTCACCAATTCAAGGACACATATAAGCCAGTCCACTGCAGTCGCAAGAGCATGGCAGGATGCTGCCTTGGCTAGACAATTAAATGAGGATGTTGAAAAGTCAAAAGAATCAATAGAAAGTTCTACAAGAGGAAGAGTGTTGATTTGTGCTCAGTCAAATGCTGCAGTAGATGAGTTGGTGTCAAGAATATCTAGTGAAGGTCTCTATGGGAGAGATGGAAAGAAGTACAAACCATATCTTGTAAGGGTTGGAAATGCAAAAACAGTGCATCCAAATTCACTACCCTTCTTTATTGATACACTTGTTGATCATCGGTTGGCAGAAGAGAAAATGCATGCAAGTGATGCTAGGAATGATTCAAGTGTAGAGTCTTCTTCTATGGTACTGCGATCTAATCTGGAAAAGCTTGTTGAAAATATCAGGTTCTATGAAACCAAGCGTGCAAACATACGGGATGGTAATTCAGATCTGAAGAGAACATTGGAAGATGGAGCTCATAAGGCAACTGATGTAAAGGAAATGTCTGATATGGAAATAGAGGCAAAGCTACGACGATTGTATAAACAAAAGAAACAAATTTATAAAGATCTTAGTGCCACTCAGTCAAAAGAGAAGAAGAATAATGAAGAAACCAAAGCATTAAGAAATAAACTGCGGAAGTTTATTCTAAAGGAAGCTGAAATAGTTCTAACCACATTAAGTGGCTGTGGTGGAGATCTCTATGGAGTATGCGCTGCATCCATATCAAGTTTTAAGTTTGGCAATCCATCCGAACAAACTCTTTTTGATGCTGTTGTGATTGATGAAGCGGCTCAAGTAATTATCCTGATTTTTTGTTCTGTTTATGTTTTCTTCTTCTAAGTTTTATTGTTGCTTTCTCTTTGGTTTTTAACATTTGAATTTGCCACTGCAGGCTTTGGAACCTGCTAGTTTGATTCCTCTTCAGCTTTTAAAGTCAAGAGGGACAAAATGTATCATGGTATGGGCTAAAGTAGTAAGGACTACTTAATAGATATTTGGAATTGTATTTTGCAAACTTGAGAATCTATTCTGAAGTTAAAAATATTTGCTTAAAGGTTGGTGATCCGAAGCAGCTTCCTGCAACAGTTCTCTCTAATGTTGCAAGCAAATTTATGTATGAATGCAGCATGTTTGAGCGCTTACAAAGAGCTGGTCATCCTGTTGTTATGCTTACTGAACAGGTAACCTATATTGCAGTTGCTTATTCCGTTCTGTAAAGTCTAAAATAAAATTCCTTTCTTCTCTGGTAATCTTTTTCACCCTGTTGCATGGTATCCCTTTTCTACAATGGTTGCTTTCTGGTTTTCAAACAAAAAACCTACCATGGAAATGAATATGTTCATGTGTTAAGGGGTAATAGGTTAAGAGTTTTAGGATGCAAAAGAATATAGTTAGCTGTTGCTATATTAATCGGAAGTTTGGGTATTCCTAACATTCTTTCTGCTCTGGAAAATTTTTACCCAGTTGTATGACGTGCCATATCTACAAATGCCTACTCTCTGGATGTGAAAAAAAAGATCTACGATGGAAATGAGTGTGCTCATGTGTTAAGAGTTATTATGGTGAAGACTAAAATTTATTGACCATGGAAATGGGTGTCATCACATGTTAAGGAATATTAAGGTTAAGACTTTTAGGCTGCAAGAGAATGTAGGTTTGCTGTAGCTATATGATTTGGAAAGTTCATACGAATATTCTTGTGCATATATTGGGTTATGCCTTGGGTGTTGTTAGCTTGAGATTGACACTGGGTCTATTTCTAATATCTTTTATGCATATTTTTGTCATAACTGACTTGAAGGGTGCGCATTATTCTAAGTTTTTTTTTTTCTGATAATTTTTAGGCCATGCTAAAGGATAAGTATTTCATTTGATCAGATTGTCAATTGCATAATTTATGGTGTTTGTATTATTTTGTAATGCACCACGCAATGATATTTAAATTAGCATTTTCACTTGCATCCTTGAATGATGTTCCTTGAGATTTGGTTGTGTATCTACATCTTAATGGAACTCTTGGAGTTTAATACTATTGTCTGTACTGATGATAACAACTTAATTGTATTATTGGTTACTTTTGATGATTGCCTTCCATTGAGCATAATGTCCAACATCTAATAAAAACCTGCATAAGTATCTAAGATCAGGTATACTTCTGGAAATGCGAATATGTAGTTGAGCATGTGTTGGAATTATCCAACTTGTTATCTCTGTGGCTTCTTATTCGTATTTTGTAAGTCCACTAAGGATCAATGCAGGTTGCACTTTATTGATTAGAATATTGTATCAAATTTAACTTATAGTTTCAACGCATATCTGCAGGCCAGCTCATTTGTGTCAATTTAGTGAAATGCTTGAACAAAAGAAAATATAAAAAAGATGATGTTAAGAAAAAAAGATTACATTCTTGTTATAAAACATAAAAAAGGCCTTTAAGTTCCTCTATCATGTTAAGCTTCTTTATATTTTGGATGGCATGGTGATATGAGCAGCTGGCAACCTACTAGCTGATGTTCAATCTAGTTCCTAGATTAACAATATGTGCAAATCAAATTAAAATAGTATTGGAGTTGATGCTGACCCTTAATGTGGTAAGACAACGCTGACACATAAAAGTCTTTATCTATGTGGCATCAAAATGATTAAACCTATTAGATTGTCATCTCACTACAGGCTGAGCCATACTAATTTCCACAGCCCAAATTAAAATTAATAAAAATCCAACCAAAGCAAATCTCCTTTTGTTTTCTTTCTCTATTTTTCTTGATTTTTTCTTCTCTCAAATCAACCCTATTATCTAAAACATGATTTACTATGTATTAAATTTTTTCTCCTTTAGCTTGATTGATTAAATATGTTGTTTGACTAGAATTTGTTAGGAGATACTAATTCTATGTTTTCATCCACTTTTTTAATAGTTTCAACTTGATGCGACTCATCTAGTGGTTTGTGTAGCTTAATATTATGCTCTAAAGCATGAAGACTAGTGTGAGGTGATAAAAGCCTTTATTGTGCTCACTCTTGATTGTTATGAAGTAGTATACCATTTTTCCCAGTCCGTTAGTGTAACATATCCTTTCTGTCTTTGGGCAAGTATCAAAGACATGGCATATTTAGATATTTACAGTCTAGCATATTGTGTAGTACTCTTCAGTTATCTAGCTTTTAGTAGTACTGTTGGATGATATTGATCTTTCTTGAAGGTTCTCATTCACGGGGTTTGTTGCTAATTTCTTTTCAGTTAAAGCTTTATCCCCTTGAAAGAACTGTTACCAGGGTTTGCAGGCTGTTTAATCCAACTGTGTTGACCAGAGCAAAATCTTCTTTTCCTTCTCTCTCTCTCTCGTGCTCTCCAACTCCCCCCCCCCCCCCCCCCTCTCTCTTCCTTTTGGGTATACTAGTTGGTTATGCTATTCATTCTTTTGTAAGGATTTGGCTCTGTGCTCAATACCCATACCTTAAATGATGCTTTCCATAAATGTCTGTGTGTGGCTCTATATATGATGCACTTTGTTTTAGGTGATAAGTAAATCAAAATTTATCATTTCAATGGTAATTGATTATGGAAGATGAAGAAATTATGTACGTATTTTATATGGACAAATGTTTTGTGAAATACTTGTTGCAGGAATATTTTGATGTATATGCTATTATTTGTTACTTGAGGGGCATGGTGTCTGCTCCATAAAATGTTCACAACACTTGTTTCATTAAATCTTATATGTGAGCTTTCTGATGACAGTATAGGATGCATCCAGAGATATGTCGCTTCCCTTCTTTGCATTTTTATGACAACAAGGTGCTGAATGGTGATACAATGTTGAGCAAATTAGCATCATTTCATGGGACCAAGGGCTTTGGTCCTTATTTGTTTTATGATGTTGTTGATGGTCAGGAGCTTCGTGGCAAGAATTCTGGTGCATTATCCCTTTATAATGAACATGAGGCTGACGCAGCAGTCGAACTGCTTAGAGTTTTCAGGAAAAAGTATTTTTTTGGCCTTTTCCTTTTGGGATTTTATTATAGTAAATCATTTATCTTGTTTATTTATTTTTATAATTTTAAATTTGTTACTATTGGTATAGGTATCCATCTGAGTTTGTTGGTGGCAGAATTGGCATAATAACTCCGTACAAGTGTCAGCTTTCGCTTTTGCGTTCTCGCTTTTCTAGTGCATTTGGTTCTTCTGTTATTGCTGATATAGAGTTCAATACTGTGGATGGTTTTCAAGGCCGGGAGGTTGATATATTGGTACTGTCCACAGTTAGAGCAGCAGATTCAAGCTCTACACCTGGCATAAATTCTAGTATTGGGTTTGTTGCTGATGTAAGACGAATGAATGTTGCTTTGACAAGAGCCAAGCTCTCTCTTTGGATTTTGGGGAATGCAAGGACTTTGCAGACAAACCATAACTGGGCTGCTCTTGTGAAGGACGCTAAGCAAAGAAATTTGGTTCTATCAATTAAAAGGCCTTACAATATCATTTTTAAAACAATTGCTAGGAAGAATCCTTTTCCAGAAGATTCTGATAATCATCTGAGTCATGTGAAGCATGTTGAAAAGGTCGGAGGTACTGGCCAGCTTGTTAAACAAAACGAGTGTAGGGAAAAGCTAAAGTTTGAAGGGAACAGAAAGCATATTGGCAGTCTGTCTCACTGTATCAGGACTGTTTCCGGAGATGACAATGACTCTGTGAAAAGGAAAGATATTCCCTGTAGCAAAAGAAAAGAAAAAGATGATTGTGGTCCTCCAATTAAAAGGAATATTTCATCTGCATCTGCAAATGCTGAAAAAGGAAAATCACAGAATGTGAAGTCTACAATTTTGGAGAAACTTGTTACAGGTAATGGAAGCCAAGAGGAAAAGGGTAGTGAAGTAAAATTCAACTTGGGGAAAACCCATATGGATGAGAGAAAAAGTAACAACAATGCTGGAGAAGAAGCGGGTCATAGTGGGAAAAATAAGAAATTTAATATGCCTAAAGGATCAAAGAAATCTTCTGGGCATGAACAAAGAAGCTTGCATGCTTCAACTCCCAGACCTGATGGCAACAAAAAGGAGAGAGAAGCAAATGAAGGTGGTAGAGATACTAAGGAAGTTGGCAATTCTCAAAATTTAAATGCAAAAAGGAAACAGCAACGTGAAGCTGTTGATGCTATTCTTTTCTCAGCTCTAATTCCCTCAAAGAAGTCTGAACAATCAACAAAAGCTTTGCACCAAAAAAGGCCTCTTTCCCCACCTTCAGTTGTAAGTGGTGGCTTCAAACCACCCAAGAAAATGAAAGGTGAACCTCTGCTCTACTGCTTTACTAAAGCCTGATACATCTCATTTGTTTGAATACAATCCTTAGCAAAAGTAAGTCTGCAGTGTTGACCTGATGCATGTTTTAGCTGGTAGTAGTTCTATATCTGCATTCGATAGCAGTGTAAAATAGGTTTACTGGGAATCTATTACTCGTAAATAATCTCTTCTACTCTAGTGTGTTTAGTTTGATGGCCCCTGGTTTTTGAGAATGCTCTACAAATAATTTTCATATGATTTGATAACCCTCAACTTACTTCGGTTGAACATGTCTCTCTTGCATGTGCACACTTGCACATGAACTATATTAAACAATAGAAATGACTATTTAGAGATCAAGTTGGTACTTCCAGAGAAAAATATGTAATCATTTTTTATGGATCTATATAAATATTATTATTCTTCAGGAAGAAAGATATGGCTAGTTCCTAGATACAACCTATCTCTTGATAACATGATGGACGTCTTACTTGCCAGTATGTGGTTGTCTTGTACATCCTTTTGACTGCACTTGCGTGTTGGAAAGATGAAAATGATACAATTTGTGAAGTGAAAAATATATCTTGATAACCTTGTGATTGAAGTATAATTTGGATATTATCTACATTTGATGGTCTTATTTGTCTTCTCACAGGTCCACCAAAATCCTAAAAAAGGGGGCACTGCGAGATCAGATTCACCAATAGCACAGTGAAATAGACAATTCTTTGAGCTTGTAGGACCTAAGGATGAAAGTCTTCCACTTTTTTGAAGGAAGGAGTTTGATGAAGTGCTATTATCTTCCTTGTAAATAGTGATATTGTAGAAAGAAGATTTTGGGGCTCCTAAGTTGCAAGGAATGAGGTAATCGGCTGCATTCTTTGCATCGCATGATCAGCAGACCAGGTCCGTACTTTATCAACTTGCATGTAGCTTTGTCAGTTTTCTACGTTGTAGAGAAGTATAAAGAAGATTGGAGAATGGGGTGGGGGGATAATTTACAGCTTTTCCTCAGCTTCTCAACATAGGAATAGTAGCTTTTGACGGTGTCCCTGGTTTTGCATCTCTTGTTGAAAGCGTGTCTATATTACTTATTGTAAATACGTGGTATTTTTTGTTACCAATGAAATTATAGAAAAAAGCTTAAGGTTTATTGGAGGTCGTTTATTTGAATTGTGTTTTCTGGTGCTCCACAACTAATTTTGTAGGACTTGGGCAGAAGATGGAAGATCTATTTAGGTTTTGATAAATATAAGTAGTAGATATTTTCAAAGAAGAGGCATAAGTGTGGGAAGTCACTTGTTTTGTTAAGCCATAGGATTAGCATACATATAACATTCCTTGAAAGGGTTGAGGAAAAGGAATGAAGTCCAAGCCTGATTTTGTTTACTCTTTCACCTCTCTTATATTTTCTGCAATGAAACCCTACCATTGTCCTATTAGAAGACATGCTCCTTATAAGACTAGACAAGTAAGGGTTCCTAAAGGGACAAGAGATATGGTCATCAACCTGATTTTAGTCATTATTTTAGTCAAATTATAAATGGAGGGTTCACTTCTTTCATTCTTGTGAGGGGGTGATTCTTCCACTAATGCTCATGAGAATTGATGAATTATTTTTGAATATTATCATTCATCCATAATTGATAAATGATAGTAGGTGGTATTGTTTTAGATATATATCTTGCAGAAGATGTTTGGTCCATACTATTATGTCCATCTCCATTTTCCTTTGGCTAAAATACCCTTACCTTTTAACTTTTAATCATACTGTTACGAAAGTTCATTAATTTTCAAAATGAATAGTCCGTCTCAAAAACTATTTTACGCTAGACACATAAGTCCAGTTGTTAGCTTACCATTAATATTGCTATTAGTTTAATGACATGCTAATATTGAAAAGATAATTTTACCTTTTATCAATTTTAAAAATTATCGTATTATATAAATTATAATTTTTTATTTTTAATTTTTTTTGTTATTAAAAAAAAAGCCCTCCCCAGTGCTCCCTCAAGAGCAACCAACGTGGTGCTCCTTGTGGAGCACCGATCTGGTGGTGCTCTATGGGAACACCCATTGTGGGTGCTCTCTAGGGAGCACTGTTCTCGTGCTCCCTGGGGAGCCTAGATGGGTGCTCCATAGGGAGCACTGTTTCCGTGCTCCCCAGAGAGCATAGATGGGTGCTCCATAGGGAGCATTGATCCAGTGCTCCCTGGGGAACATCAATCTTGGTGATTTTGAGAGCACTAGATCTAGTGCTTCATGAGAAATCTGATCGAATCTGGTTCAGATCCAATCACGGGGTGGCCAGTCAGGGCGAGGAACATCGTCGGTTGATTCAAAAAAGATAAAAAAAGAGATATTTTAGACATTTTAATTTAAATATTAACATTGTTTAACTGTTTGAGATGAAATGTTTATTTTATAAATTAGTAAACATATAATTATAATTAAAAATTAAAAATAATAAAATATTTTATCATTTTTTTATTTTATTTAATTAAAAACCTTGTAAATGCTAATTCAGTGATTCCACCCTAAGCTCATCATTACTTCCATCACCAACTTTCTATATATATATATATATATATATATATATATTCACATGTGAACATTTCTATTATCTCAACTCCCCCATAAGTTTTATTTTCATTTTTTTAATTTTTTTATNTTTATATATTATATATATATATACTATTACTTCACATGTGAACATTTCTATTATCTCAACTCCCCCATAAGTTTTATTTTCATTTTTTTAATTTTTTTATGAAAAACTTTTTACCATTCTTTTACCTTTCAATTTTATAATATTGAATTTCTATTGTAGTTTAATCATTTATATTTTGTTTGGTTGATACTTATATTTCTTATTTTTTGTTATTTACTTTTATTTTTTGAAAAATTGCTATTATAAAGCAAAAAAAGTAAAAGATAAAAAATAATATCATAATTGATTTTTTTTGTAGAACATAATAGTTGATTTAAAATCATTAAATATAATACCTATTATAACTTAATTAGTTTATATAGAAATGAAATCGTATATATTTTATCATTTAAACGAATTACATATTTAATTTGTGTAGAATCCTTCAAAAGTTTTATTACTATTTGTATCCAAATTAAATCTGTCCATAGGTTGTGAGCGTCAGACCTCGCTTTAAAAGATAATTTCGGCCAAGGTATGATCTAAAATATTATTTATATTAAGAAAATATTTTTAATTTTATAGACACTGTAAAAAAAAAATCATAATTAATTAAAAGTAAATGAAAAATAAACAAAAAAGGGAAAAAAAGAAGAGGAAAAAAGGAGAGAGAGGTATGACTGGCAGGGTGCGGACGCACCCTACCAGCCACCACCCTCACCCTGCTAGACGCAAAAAATTTGCGTCTGGTAGAGTAGTGGGAGCATGCCCTCTTTAACCCAGTATAAAGGGGGTATTGTAGCACTCATTTGGGGGGAGCCAAAAAAAAAAAACCAAAAATTCCTAGGAATCCCTATCAACACAGAAACACAGCATCGAAAATAAAAAATCCTAGTCTAACAGCCAAAACAACTGCAATTCACAAATCAAAAAAATATACCAAAAAATCACAATGAAACAAAGCAAGTAACTGTGTCATTTTTTGGGGAATTTTTAGTGGGTTTTTTAGAGAGAGATTGAGGAAGGAAAGCTTTGGGGATAGCCACCGACGGAAGGAAGGGGCTAAGAGAGAGGAGAGGTGCGGTTTGCCAATCACCGGCGAAAAGAGAGTGAGAGAGATCCAGCGAACAACTAGAGAAGGCTGACGGTGGGGAGAGGATCGATCGACGCCTAAAGGGAAAGTCGAAGGGTGGATTGGTTACGCCAAAGGGGAACCTGCGAGGCCACCTGTAGATCGGTGGCAAAGAGGAGTTCGCCGACGTGAGGCCACCTGTAAATTGATGGCCAAGAGGAGTTCGCCGGCGTGAGGGTGAGAAATCTGGCAAAGAGGAGACATTGGGGTTTTAGAGAGAAGGAAGAAGGTTCGACGGTTAGATAGAGAAACAAAAAGGGGAAAATGGGGAGAGATGAAAGACAAGAAGGATTTTATAGTTAGGGTTAGAGTGAAACGATGCCGTTTTGGGCATTTGGGGCTACTGGACTAGGGACCAGACGTTGGGCTTTGAGAGGCAGACTAGTTGGGTCAGGCCGATTGTGTTGGGCTACTGTTAATCCACTGAAGGTATACACTTTTTTTTTTTTTTGATTTTGTGGTTGTGCTTGGCAATGGAAATTAAAAAAATTATTAGGAAATAAAAATTAAAAAAATAGATGAGGATAAAATAGGATGTTTAATGAAAAAAAAAATGAATGATGAATGAATGATGATAAAAAATGAGAGTAGATAAAAAAAATAATATAAGAGTATATATTTGATTATATAATAAATAAAAATAAAATCTAGTGAAATAGTTATTTAGCTATAAAAATAGGTCCAAGCATAAAATATATAGAGAAATAAATAAACATTTAATTATTAAAAAAGATTAATAGATTTATTTAAGTAGTAAGCATAGGAAAAGTAAACATTGAAGGGTAGAAATAGATTTATTTAGATTAATAATATATGCACATATTTGGATTTAGAATATTGTTTAAAAAAAATATAAGTGTGGGAAAGGATGAAATGTGGAATATATTCATAAGATACATAGTTATGTCAATGTATATAGAAACCATAGGAATGAGAATAAATTAGGAAGAATTAGAATTAAAATGTAATGAAACAAAAATATGAAAATATAAAAAAAAGGGGCGCTTTATATAACATGGAGAAGGATATAGATGAAGAGAGAATGAAATTAAGATAATATAAAGAATTATCAACAACATTGTTTAAACTTAATATCGAGGATGGGATGATTGGTCGGGATGCGAGAAGTCGCAATCCGGGGCCAATTTTTCCTAGGTTCGAAATTCGAATTAAGGCTCCACCAGTACGATGGGAGGGCCTCAATATCGAGATCCCGAAATTTTTTATAAAAATTTAAAAAATTAACAACACAAAATCATCAAAAAAAATAATAAATAAACAAATAATAGATAAAAAGAAAAAAAATAAAATAAAACAATAATGATAATAATTCAGATATGTATATAATAAATTTGTGAAAAGGTAATATCCATGACATTAAATAAATAGACAAATAATAAAAACTATTAATGAGGAAAACCCAAAACACTAAATGATTTAAAATCAAGTATTAAATATCTAATGGTATAAGGTATAAATTAATAAATATTATGTAAAAAATGATAAGATAAGAAATATCAAGGAATATATAGGAGAAACTTAGAATATAAAAAAATAAAATATAGGAGAATAAAAATAAAAAATATGATAATATGAAATAAAATGAAAATAATAATTAAATAATAAAAAATGACAAAAAAATAGATAATTGCATTAGCATAGCATATATATATATATGTTACATCATGTGTATCATTGCATACAAATATTTCTGTTTTCGAGTTTAAGCCCCGATAATGGGATTTCTTGAGGATCTTGCAAATGCGGGTATTCCTCGAAAAGTCCCCTAGGTGAAAAGATGTCATCGGGTCCCACCAGTATGATGAGAGGGCTCGAGAAACATCTTTAATAAAAGACTTTTGCCTGAATTAGGTTCATTATGCATGAAAATATTATTTTAAAAGAAAACATACGATGACCTCGATGACGAGATTTATTCGTCGAATTTGCGAAGGTGAATTTCTCGAATAATTCTCTAAGTGAGAGAACACCTCGGATCCCATCAGTATGATGGGCGGATTCGGGAGAACATTCTCAATAAAAGGTTACTCGTCCGACATTTTTATCTCACGCCATGCATCTCATCTTGCCTCACATTTGCATTCCATTTTAGGTTAAATAGGAGATAAAATAAGAGAATAATAACTAAAAAAATATAGTGAAATTAAAAATTAAAGCCTAATAGGATAATCTAAAAATAGTACCGTTCATGAAACGGGCGTCCCGGGGGTGCTAATCCTTCCCCGAGCGTAACCGTACTCCCGAACTTAGATCTAAAAAAATGTAGACCAGTTTAAGGTTCTTTTTGGTGGGCTTAAAATTAATTTAAGGCTTCATCGATTAGAATTGAGTCAATAGGTGGCCAATCGCATCTAGTAAAAAAGATTGGTGGCGACTCCTAGTTTTTTTAATTTTTAGAATTTTCGCATCGCGTCTGGCTGTCGAGTTCCTGGAGTTGCACGTTACGACAAATTTAAATATAAAAATATATTTAATATTTTAATAATAAATTTAATTAAATTGACGAATGGAGTTTGAACTTTTAAAAATATCAACCGAATCGGATTTGACTCGTGGAGACCTCTAATTGAATGCACTTTTTGTTTATTTATTTATTTATTTTCACAAGTGAAAAGCAAATAACAAAAAGTGTCAAACAAATGAACTTAATATAAAACTTTTTAAATCTTCCATTTTGGGTTAAAAATAGAAGGCTTGGTAAGGATTGCCAGAAGACATTTCATCAAATTTTTGTTGGTTAAAACTTGAGACTTTAATGAGACTTATGAGGTGAAATAAAAGCCTACGTCATATATAATGCAGGAGATGATATGAACAGTATATACCCTCAAAAGGAGAGAAACAAACGAAACCAAATCTGAGTGGGAGAGAATCGAGTCACAAAAATTTATTAAGTTGCAATCATTTGCTTGGGCAACCAAATCAACCAAATTTATTAGAATATCACATGACACAGTTAGTTGGTAAGGACGAAACTCGATAGGGTGTTGGTTAGAAGTAGGTAAAAGATGTAGGTCCTCTTTCTTCTCCCTAGGTCCTAACACATGTTCAACCTGATCAAATATCCTGCTTTTTCTTCTATCAATTATCAAACAACCTTATCAACCACAATTAGTTGTATTTTTGTCTTTAGTTTTTAAACCTTTATCTATTAAAAAAAAATTCAACGATTTTGGTGATATTTCTCTTAAAAAAAAAAGATAAGAGATTTTAGGTTTGGATTTAGGCATGTGGGTTAGTATGTCATGGGATGAAGTTATGATTAACTTCTTTGCATAGTCAAACTGATAGATGAAAGAAGAAATACATTTATTTTTCTTGATCCCCCATTGAAAAGTAAGGTTCGTTTCTTCCCAAAATTAAAAACAAAAAACCTTTCATCTTTTGAAGCCGAATGGGTGCGAGATGGTGAGAGTTTCTATGTTATAGATCTTCATATTAATAAAAGATGAGATAAACCTTAAGTTTATAAATAAGAATGTTCTTTCACCTAACATATACCTTTTGGGTTGAAAATGTGTACTTGTTAACTCTGGTATCAAAGCCTATTTAACTCTTTATTGATGTAGGATCCCTCATTAGAAATATTAGGGTCAAAATAGATCTAAACAAAAGTGAGTCCCTGTCCTCTATGTGTGAAAGAGCTAATGCAACGAGGGTGTTACACAATTAGATGTGGTAGAATGTCACAAGTCTTGCATCAACAAGAGATGAGACATGTTTTTGGAGTTGAAAATATAGACTGGTGATACTTAGCCAACATTCTTGTTTTATTCAAAATTTTCATAATATCAACATTTTAAATAATTTAATGAAACGATATTTTTTGCCCCCTAAAGATAACGTGTTCTCGAAAATAACATTCTTTTTAATTTTAACTGTTTTTAAGCCAAGAGAAAAGATTTTTGAACAAAATTACCCCTACTGAAACCTCTTCATATTCAAATTCACGTGTTAAAGAAAATATTGTTACATGCCATATTGAAAAAAAAATTATTGTATGCCATATTTTTTTAAGATTACAGGAAATGTAAGAAATAAAATATTCTAAAAGCTAATTATCCAAATTAGAGAATTTTGGATAATATCTTTTTTTTCAAATCCGTTTCATCCCAATAGTAACGTTGACGTTGAATAATTTTTCAATACATCTTCATTTTCATGTTAAGTTCCTTTTTGATTTTAAACTTTAACTCTATTGTGAAAGTGTTTAATTTCAGGAATTTATGTCCAATTGAAATACAAAGATAGAAAACAAGTTATACACTATGTTTAAAAATATTGTTATTACATGCTATGTTCAAAAAAATATTGTTATAGTTGAAAAAATAATTGTTACACATTTTAACTCTAAGAGTTTATATGTAGTGGAATATAAATGCGCAAGTTACATGACATGTTTAATAATAGAAAAGAAAAACAAAACAACACTGCAAGCCTAAGTAGATGTTACATATCAAAGCTTCAGCATCAGATTTTACACACCAAGCTCAAAGCTTCAACATCAGATGTTATATGCTAAGGTCAAAGTTTTACGTGTCAGATGTTAGCATTAGATATTACACACCAAAGCTTCCTTCTTCCTACTGATGTTACACACCAAAGCATGAATCATGAATGTTACACGCTAAGATCGATGCTTTACATGCCAAATGTTAGCACCGAATATTACATACCAAAGCTTCCTTCTTTCTTACTGATGTTACATGCCAAGGCATGAATCACTTTGTTACACACCAAAGCATGTTCTGTCAGACTTGAATCACTTTGTTACATGCCAAGAACTTGTTTTTACTTACTATGTCATGCTTTTTGGTCTATAGATCGACGATAATATGGTGAGAGATAAACAAAGAGAGGGTTTTGTGAATGTAAGCTAATAAACCCAAGACAATATTGTTACCTTCTATATCATGCTTTTTGGTATGTAGATCGACGACGATATGACGAGATGGCGAGAGATAGATAGAGAAAGATGGTGATGGTTGTAAAATTAAAAATTCTGAATGATAAGAGAGAAAAATGGGGAACACAATAGAGGAATGGTGAGAGAGAAAAATTAGAAGCATTTAATTTGTCTGAAATGGTTTTAAAGGTATTTTTGTCATCTCATGGCTAAAATTGGGTAAAAACAGTTAACTTTATATTGAAGGCTTTTTCTGGAATAAGCTTATCAAGATGACCATTTCTCACAATTTCCTCTAATTTAATTTAATCAATTCTATAAACTAGTTTAATTGAATAATAGTAATAACTAGATTTTAATTTTGACAATTAATATTGAATTCTTAGCTATGCTTTATATATATAGTATGATGAGATTAAAGACATTAAATTAATTTTTAGTTTTAACAACCTAGTACCTAAAATTTATCTATACATAATTCAAAGATAGAAGATCTTACTTGAGCATTGGTTGAATAATAAGTTCATACATTCCCTTACTTAAAAAGTCAAGTTTAAATTTTTTTTTCTTTTATAAAAAGTACAGAGAAAGAAAATCTTCAAAAAATCAATAGTAAGGATCACTTTTGTTTTAATCTATATTTTTAGAAAGTAAAACCTTAACTTTTTCATTCATATTCACCTTTAACATTCTCCTATATACCTCTTTCACTTGTGTGGAGTCTACACTAAAGAAAATCACACGTATAGAGAAATTATTTACTTATAATTAAAATAGGTATATCATAAGTCAATCAGATAGTCTTATTAAAAGTATTATTATTAAGTAAAGTTTGTTAAGCATATGTAGATGCCCAATTTCGACTAACTATTATTTTTTTAAATATTGTCCTACAAGATTAAAACAAGCATGGAACAACTATATCACATGGGGGAGTGGAAAAACTCAAAATAAGTGACAGAGTTCACAAGTTATTTTCACGTTTGGGATGCTCTACAGAATTTGGCTTAGTGGCTTAGATATGGAGGTAGTTAAGAGAACTTCTTGTTAACCTTTCCTCGGAGTACACGTGTTTATTCTTTCTTTCTTTCTTAAAAGGACACATGGCACATTGTTAATTGTCACTACTCCACTACCCAAAACTTACGTGCACTATCCAATTATATGCTCTTCCCATAACAAGCACGTTCTTTCATACAGAACATGTTATCTTAAAAGTGCTATCTTTCTACCAACTACACCTAAGAAAGCATTCCTATTTAGTCTAAATATGGGAGTTTGGCAATTTAAGAAGGGGATTAGAAATTCATATGAGATTACTCTCAAAACCTCTTGAAGCTCTTCCAAATATTCTTTTTACTTAGCTTTTTCCATCCGTCGTGCTCCGCCATCTTCTCCACCTATTCCTTAACTTTTTATTCCTCATCGCTTGCCAAAAGCATTTACTCTCAAGGACTGCTCCAATATTTCTCTTTGTTGCCTTTAGTGCATTCTATTTTACTTGTTACAACATGTCCTCTCTCCGTACCATAAGAACCTTATACATTTTGGTGACTCCACTAGGGAGGTGTGATTGCATTAAGTAAAAAGTTGGTAGAAAATTTCTTTGTCAAAATATATGGAGAGTTCTCTCGAGAACCAAGAAACCATTGTCCCCACTCATATCTAAGAGCTCATGAAAATGCTCCAAACTTTCTAAGAAAAGATACAAACGTTGGAGGATAACAACAAACGAATGATGGATACCATTACCCAGTTTGCATCCTCTACTGCTACAACCCTTTAACCTCAACCCATGTCACCTCATAATGGTGAAAATGTTGTTAACGTGGTCAACAATACGAATGAA
Organism: Theobroma cacao; assembly: GCF_000208745.1. Taxonomy (NCBI): domain Eukaryota; kingdom Viridiplantae; phylum Streptophyta; class Magnoliopsida; order Malvales; family Malvaceae; genus Theobroma; species Theobroma cacao. Next base: position 6,570,312 of record NC_030855.1, on the reverse strand, counting down.
AATGGAAGAAATGGAAAGAGCACGATTGACCCGTTCCTTAATACTGCCAATCCCTCTATTGTTGGCAATTCTGTCACTACAACTCCTCTAACAATTACTCATGGCTTTATCATAAAGGAAGAGCTTGAGAAGTTGCTCGATCAGAAGAACAAGAGTCTCAACTTCTTAGAGTTTGACCTGAAGCTACCTTATTTTGCTAGGGTAGTCAAAGTCTGCGTCCAAGGTATGTTCGGTGAATATAGGCACATCTGGAAAACTTACCTTTTCCTACTTTTGCCACTTTAGTTAAAGTTGCACAACAGACCAATAATATGGTCCTTAGGTAAAAGAGAGCCAACCGCTTCAATAGAAAGAACATCCTAATTGTGAACGCAATCTAAAAAAGAAATGGAGAAAGAGGAAGTCTTCGATTGAACTTAAGGCTCAGCTCCACTTAATAGAGTAAGGGTACTCCTTCAAAAGTGGATTAGAAACGAACAAGTAAATTTGCCTTACATATCGTGACCATTAACGGCAAAGGAAAAGTCTAACCTAAGGTATTGTGATTATCATCACATGGTTAGTCATCCATTTGTTGAGTGCAAAACTTGTGTAAAATATTTCACAAGAGGACACAAACAAGATAAGTCTTGCTTGGAAACAAAAAGATTCAAAGTAACCCACTCCCTACTCATGTAAATGCCCAAACAGATGTAGATGCAATTATCAATGTTCAAGAATAACCTTCCCTTTCTTGCAATCAAGAAGAGGACATATGTGCATCTACCATGGTTAGCTTTTCTATTGTTGGCTCACTCATGAAAACGCCTAGCTTCAGGCATTTCTTTGATCAACTTGTCTTTTTAGGGGAGTCAAAAAGAGGAACGCAGCCACAACATTAGTGCAACATGGGGAGTGCAGCTTGGTAGGACACAATCAACCAGCTCCACTTAGAACCCTTTTTCTCAATAACTTCTCCATTTATACTTCCCTATTTCTTATTGGAGTGCTTAAACATCACATGAATAAGTTCAAAAACTATGCTATCTAAGCCTTTCATAGAGTAGAGACGTTCCTACACATTATGCACTCGAGAACATCCTTACGCGTTGTGCACTTGGAAACATCCCCTGGGCATTACACACTTGGAACGTCCCTACACACTATGCACTTGGGAAACACTTAGTGTAGTTTTGCCCCTTGCATTAAAATTTTATTATTGGAAAATTTTTCATCCATAATTGGAATATTGTCATTAATAACAAGTCTTGTTGTATGAGGTTGTGCAAACTCACAATAAAGGCTTACACCTTTAAATTAGCATGCGAGCTTGGATTTTAAATTTCAATTATGCATGAAAATTTTCCAATAATAAAATTTTAATGCAGGGGGAAAAAGTATGCTGAGTGTTTCTTAGGTGCGTAATGCATAAGGATGTTCTAAGTGCGTACCGCCCAAGGGACATTCTCAAGTACATAACGCCCAGGGGATGTTCCCAAGTAAGTAATGCTCAGTGTCACAGAATGCGCCCTTTCGCTTAAGTATGCGATAGTTCGTGCAACGCTCGATTGGATGCTTCCACACAAGCCAACCAATAATTTGATTATATCTGAACAAACATCAATAATAGCCACAAGTTAGTTTTTTTAAAAGCAATACCAAAATTATAGGGCATAGGGGATGCCTTATACGCAACCATTGGATCCATGTAACGGAAAAATGTTTTATTCATATTGAAAGTTGTTGTTAATTTAGTACACACAAGTATACGTATCGAACAACTAATACAGATAGTAAGTCTAGAATCGTATCCCACAGGGATTTGCTCATAATTTTTCATTAAGTACTAAAATTATGACAAATTAATCTTATTCAAGTAACTTGATTTGTAGAAAATAAGACAATTGCAACTAAATTTAATCAAACACTAAACTAATTAAAGAAAACTAAAAATTCACTAAAGAAAGGCAATTGATTAAAACCTAGGGTTTGTAACACCTCCAATTTTTGATGTAAATCAAGTTAATTAAGAATGATCCATTAAGTATATTGTGCCTTGAGGACATTAATGATATATTATGTATGTTGAGTATTTGACAATGCATATTTGGACACTTAGGCAAAATTTTGTGGAAATGCATGATGAATCATATGATTTAGGGCTTTGATTTGTATTTGATATGATAATTGAGGATTTGTGTATGTGTGGCTTAAATTTAAGAATGATTTGAGGTTGTGGAAAAAGTTTAGAATGAGCTTAGGCTTTGTAGAGAGCCATTTTTAAGAATCTGGACCTAAAAAGTCAAGTATGCTGGTTTAGGATCGAATATGGGATCTTTATAGTTGATCTTAAAAAGGAAAATGAGAGAAACATGGAAGTATACTGGTATAGGATTGACTATAGGGCTTCCATAGTCGATCTTGTGAAGAAAAGTAAAATGGAACTAGATATTTTGGTCTAGGATCGACTATAAGCCCTCTATAGTCGATCTTGGGAAGGGAAATAAGGGAAATCTATCAATTAGGGTTGACTACAGACTTCCCATAGTCAACCTTAAGCTGCAAGATTTGCCATGTTCGGGCTTAAAAGCCCGAAAATCGAACCTTTCTCACTTTATTTCTTTTTCCTTCATTCCTCCACCATTTTCTCTCAAATTTTACCCCCTATAAACCCACTCAAATCCAACAATCAATCTTGGATTCTAAGTATTGGAGGTAAGTGATTTCACTTCCAAAAGCTAGTTATGTGATTTTTATTTTCTCTCTCTAAAATCCGAAACCCTAACTCCCAAATTGATTTTTGAAGTACTTGGAGTTATTTGGAGTAAATGTGGAGCTTGGGAAATGCTTTTAGAGGTAAGATTAAGCATTTTTGGAGTAAATATGCTTTTTAAATAAATTCAATATAGGAGATTGAATATGAAAGAAAATTGCTTAGTATTTCAATTTCACTATGATGTATTTAATGTACAAATGGTCATTGACCTATATTGAATTTCTTTCATATTCCATGTCATTGAATAAAATTATATATGGTAGTTTCACTGCGATGAAATGAAATACCAAGCAGTTTTTTTTTTTTATATATTCAATCTCCTATATTGAATTTCTTTAAAAAGTTCATTTTCATACTAATAATTACTCATATCTATCATGACCTATTAAAAATTTGAGAAAATGGACCATAATTTTATTCGATTAAAGGATAAGATGAACAGTAAGTTCTAGTACAAATTCCATCAAACAAGCAATTCCATTAGAGAAGATGAACATTAAATAGAAAGGTGAAATGGGTATAAAATTTATACCAAGTCATTAAATAAGCGAAAACTATTGCTGTAGATTAATAGTAGAACATAAGTGTCCATGATATATAAAATTTTGAGATGCAATGTCAATTTTAAATACTAATAGATCAAAAATTAATTATGGTCAAAACCTAACGGGATAGAGATAATTTACCCAATATTAACTAATAAAATAAATTTGAAATGCAAATAGTTACAAATAAGACAATTATCAGAATTCTACGTTTGGTAAAACTTATCTCATCTTTAAATTTAAATGTATCTTTGGTGCATATTTATATATGTCCATCTTTTATACTTATCTCTTGTTTTTGTACATATTAAGCTTTATTCTCGTGTTGTGGTAACCGTTACTATTTGTAACTCTAATAATTTTTTGAAAAGTATTATATGGAATATAAATGGATTTTACTTGTTTTTACCTAAACATATTAAATAAAATTCTCCGTACATGTTATCAAAGAAAAAAGAGGGTAAAATTACATGACTTGTAAATGCATCCATAGATGGAACAAATCCACATGGACCAAAAAGAAAGAGTAAGATCATATGTTCCACAAATTAAAAAAGAAAAAAAAGAAGAGTAGCAAAGGGACAATGCAGAAGCAGCAAGATGAGCTAACAACGGCTTCAATACCAGATGCATACCCACAAGAACACTAGTAATTTAACCCTTGAAAAACATTACTACTAATCTTACAGCTCAATTAAATTCATGCTCACATGCATAATCATGTGACCTGCCAATATAATTAAAATCCAAAAAAATAAAAATAAAAGGCACATGGCATGCATTTACGTAATTGCAGTTTGTCATATATATTGTCTGCCATGTGAATTTATGTAATTCTTTTTTTTTCCCTTGGAAAGTGCGAGATTGCCCATCCTTATTCAAACATCCATCTTCCAAAGGAAAGTTCTCCATCTATATGTACTTTTATATTTTAACCTAAATTATGCATGTTGTTTGACCTCACATGATCAGTCATTGGACACAATATATCATTAAGCACAATTTTCCTATTAAATAATAAAAAAATATTGAATTTAAACGTCTTTTCTTATAAATCGAGCATTATTTGCAAGTTTTGAATATCAAATATTCAGATTGAATTCTTTAAGATATTTCGTAAATTTATGCATTGGTTCTTTATAGTCTCTTCGTATGCATGTACCAAGAATTAATAAATTAAAAGGCAAAAAAATTTAATGTTGAGCCATATTGGGGGGATCAGTTGCTTATCTGAATACGTAAGTGGATGGAATACACATAGAGAAACAAAATTATGAGAAAGGTGGCAGTGAATGATTGGAGGGATAATCTGCAGAGTGCAGACAGCAATGATTTCAACTCATTATTTGCTGCTACATATATATATATATATATATCAGTTGATGAATATGAACCTTGATTGGTATGAAGCTAAAGCGATGGTCTCCATTCATTTCACCTGCTTCTGGGTCTCTCTGCCTTTGGCCGCAAAGAAATATTGAAAAAGAAGCTGACAGACAAAATCACAGTCCCCATCTTTCTCCTGAGATGCACTTCCTCTGCCCCATTTATTTCTATCTATCAATTACGAATAACCCACGGCAATTATTGATGGACATCTTCTTTGAATTTCATGGAAATCTTCGTATTTCCCTCAATATTTGGAGTCAAAATTTGTTCTTGCCCTTATTCTCTCCATTTTCAAGGAACTTGTCTTATTGCTCATATCTTTTTCTTTCCATTATGATCAAAATTTTACATGAAGGTAAAATTAAAAAGTAATCATACAAAATCATGAATCAAATTAGTAATTTAATTTAAAATAAAATTAATTTATAATATAAAACTAAAGGATGATCTTTTTATCCACTCTGTTCATAATGTCAAATTTTTATAATCCTATAAACAAATTTATGTTTAACATCAAATAAATATGTGTATAAATTATTTATTACGAAATTTGAAAACTTTTCTTTTTGTTTAAGGAAAGAAGATTGAAACCTAATTCTTTGAAAAAATATGTACAGTCATCACTTATATAAATACTCTAATGCATGGGGTTCGAAAATTTCAATATGACCGTAAATGATAAAAGCTAGTCCCTTTTTCGTTTTCCATAACTTATTCTCTCTTAAAATACAATTTTTTTTCCTTTTAAAACAATATTATCTTATCTTTTTGCTCTTTCTCCCATGCAGTGGGTGTCCCAAATTCCAATCGTATACGCTTTAGAACAATAGCTTATGGGGATTTCCTTATCCTAGCAATGATTGGCACTTATTTAATTTATCTATAGGCTTTAATTTAAATTCAAACATAACTGTTTTTAGTCCAACAAGTTATCGATTTTTTTCTTTTCACAACTATATATATACATTTAAATAGTCAACGATAATAATTACTGTATAATATAAATAATATATTGCTTTGAAATAGTATATTGTACTCCATCAATGACGGAGGGAAGGGGTCTAATAGTGGTCCGTCCTTCCAAAAGTTTTTAATTTTTATAATATATTTTTATATTTTTTAAATTTAATTTTTATAACTATTGAACTTTTAATATAATTGTTTGAAAAATATATTTTTTTAATTCTAGACATGAAATTCTAACTCTGTCACTGTACTTCATGTTTTAATCTCAAATTAGAGATAGAAAGAGAGTTTCTTTTATATAGTTAATGTCCTTGATCATAGCCTATATAGTTTATGCATAATATTTAATAATTAACACCTTTCCCAATATGGGGAGAGCAAATTAGACTTCATGGTTAATAATAATGTAAACCCGTATTAATAAATTAATCTTCACTTAAACTCACACACATGTAAATCTAAGCGTACGACATGTCCATCTTCATTGACCTTTGACCAATTAATTAGCTTCCACTATTACATCTTTGTTTAACACAAATTGGGCAAGTGATCCACATTTTTTGTTTTACAAATGATTACGTCTTCCACCTTTTTCTTATCTCTATTAATTCGTTTATCTTTTTTTCCTTTCCTTTTTGTCAAAGTTTTATTTATGTTTATAATTTAATCTCAGATTTTTTTATTTTATTAATAAAATTAAGCATAGAATTTGCTGCTCACACTCCTCTACTTGTTTGAAACATAGATAGAATTCATGAGCAGAGGAAATGTTATTCGTCCCACCACCTTTGCCTCCTTCACTTTTGTCGCACTTGATGTGATAATAATTATTTATGAATTAATTGACTTATTTAAAAACATTTCACCTGTAATTCTTTTTATTAAAATGATCCAATTGATTGTGGAATTAAAAATAAATATTGGCATTTGATCCAAGTGGCGTTATGTACTAATACTTTTCGTGATTCAATGAAATATTTGGCTTAACAAAACAAAAAAAAAGAAAGAAAGAAGAAGCAAGTTTATCTTAGTAAAATCTATGAATTTAATGGTGACGGATGTATTGAAAAGCAGTGAACAAATACGAAATGGAATGATAGGGCTAAACTCTGTTTGTTTAGTGGTGAGATATTGCCTTCTCCTTTTAGTTTTTCATGATAAATATTGAATTTTATCTATTGCTGATGTTACGTAATGACAAGTAATTCTCTCATTCTTCAAACTGCATTCAAACTCAAGGTCAAATTTTAGAAAATATTATACAATGAAAGGTAATCATTTTCCACCCTATATTTACTTAAACCCATGTTCAATTAGAATCCAAAGCTAAAGCTTAAATTATTTAATTTGCATAAGCTTTTATTAATTAAAAAAGGGAGATGTTAACTAGTGCTTAGTGGTACTGATCAAACAGATATTTAAGAACAAAAATTATAATAAATGGCTTACCTCCTTTTGAATTGGATAAAAATAATGCACTAAATATAAAATGTTTTAGCAATCCTTAACCCATTAATCTGACCTGTTATAAAATAGATAGTACTTGATATCCGTAGAAAAAGTCAAGTACAACACACAAGGCATCACAGCTGAGCATTCCATGTAAAGTTTAGTGAATCAATAATTTCTTTAATTCGAAAAAAGTGGTTTAATGTTGTATAGTATATGTATTAAACAATTGTTGTCAAGTTGCTTAATTTGTTAATATGCTTGGGTGGGATCAACACATGGAATTTCTTAACTGCCATATCCCACCATCTTCTAAGCAAAACCCAAAATCCAATAAAGAGATTTAAATAAGCTTGAAAAATCAGTAAATAACATTAAGTGGGCACATAGATACAGATACCAAGGCAGAAGAAAGGAAGTTAATAATTTGGGAGAGTAGTGCCAGATACCCTTATGGTTTTGATTGTTGAGAGCAGTTGCATCAGAATCCAGTTGCAATAAATAACACCTTTGTTGCATGTGGCAACTTTTTTTATTGCTTGCAAAACAAAACCTTTGTTAATTTCCTTTTTTGGAGAGAAGAGAGATAAAAGGAAAAGAAAGATTGAAACTCTTAACCGATGGGGTTTTTCATCGTCGAGTCAGTTGTACCATTCACCGACGTATACCCTAACTTCACTGCAACTACTGTGATACTATTAATATATATATATATATATATATATATATATATAATGTGAATATTTTTATTCAATTAATTAATTATTATATTATGAATTAAAAAATTATAAAATTCAGTGTTGCCAAGCACCTCTAGTCCAGCTCCTTTATATCTCAACTCCACCTTCCATTTGCAGATCATTCACACAAGGGAAGAACCTAAAATAATACTTGTAGCTATAAGCCTTTGATATTTGCAGCAAAACTTGATGGATTCCAAAAAGTCTAACAAGATCAGGGAGATAGTCAGGCTTCAACAGATCCTCAAGAAGTGGAAAAAGCTAGCAAATGCACCCAAGAACATCAGCGGCAGCAGCTCTTCCCAGCCGACCACCAGCGGAAGCAGTAAAAGCATCAGGTTCCTGAAGAGAACACTATCCTTCACAGACGTTTCAGCAGCGTCAGCTGATGCAGTCCCCAAAGGGTTCCTGGCTGTGTGCGTGGGAAAAGAGCTGAAGCGATTTGTCATCCCCACTGAGTACTTGGGTCATCAGGCATTTGGGGTTCTGCTAAGAAAAGCGGAGGAGGAGTTTGGGTTTCAACAGGAAGGAGTGTTGAAGATCCCGTGTGAAGTTTCCACGTTTGAGAAGATCTTGGAGATGGTTCAACACAGAAAAGATGCCATCTTCTCGCATGACTCTGGCTGCAATGTTGACAAAGAAATCATTGGTTGTTACTCACCAGATTGTGAGTTTACACCGAATGCTCACCACCCTCAAATGTGTAGATGAATTTTGTATACTTTATCCCCCCCATTTCTTTTATTTCTTTATTACCAAACACTCCCCAGCTTCCACCATCCAGTCAAATTTCTTATCGAGTTTTGTCAGTGAAAGGCAAATTAGAGAGTGGGAGTAGACGAACCACAGTTGAAAATTGTTTGAATAAGTAGAATTTTCTTCTAATTATACTGAGAAAAATAGCAACTATGGGTTGGATAATTATCGTGATCCTATCATTCTTTTCATCATATATTATCTAACCCAACATTCTTAAGTTTATTTAGTGGAAAGAAAATTTAAAAATTTTCTCTTGCAACCCCGCTTTTGGTTAGGGAAATGGTGCTCATGGTACCACCAGGGCACCAATAGTTACATTATGGGGATTTTAGATTTTACTATGTTTATTTTTTGACCCAAATATTTAACCATGCAAGGATCTGGATTAGATCTTCCCTGAACACAATCGTAAGACAAACAGGACTTAACATGCATCTTGTTGCAGTCCAATCATTAGATATATAATGCTACTTCACAATATATAGTACCATAAAATATATATTGTCTACGTATATTGTGGAGTGAAGTACGCTTAATTACTTGCATCATAATTATAATAATTAAGGCTTGACCTAACAATTGTTATAACATTTAAAATTTACCTTTTCTATATATTTGGATTCTCATATCTATAAAAACAAAATTATTATTACTATTTTACATTAAAGAATAATAATAAAAACAAAACAAAACCATTCCTAATTATGGCCAAAATTTTGTTCATTATTTTCTTTCATTCATTAAATATAGAATATTGTGCATTTAAAATCTTGACGAAAATGACCATAAATATAAAAACTTTTGCTAACGACTACCCTAATAACCCTCTTATACACACTTAAGAATTCATGTTGGTATGTTATAATCGTATGATGTTTAGATAGGGTATTAACAATTATACAGACAAATACAAATACGACACGATCATTTAAATAGATCAAGATTCTGAACATATACCTAGATATATATTATTATACATGTTATACGATATAACATGATTAATATGTTTATGAAACAAGTTGAATTAAATTTTATATGATACAATACAACTATAATACAACAAACCCATTTAAAAATGAGTAAGACTATTAGCTTATTTAAATGAGTATATAAATGGGTTAAACAGATCGTATTATATAAATTGACACAATCAGACAATTAATTAAGCAGGTTAAAAATGCTATATGTTGGTTAGATGGGTTTAACTTGTTTAAGACACGAAGTTGTCGTGCTTTAAATGTGTTGATACATTTAAAATATGAAATGCGATATCCCCAAATCTGAAATTGCTTAACTTCATATTGTATTAATAGGTTGTGTTCAAAATTATTAAGTCTACTTATATAATTAGATGTTACTTATAAACATATTAATTTTACTTTAAATGTAATAATTAATAATTAATGTGATAGTTTTCAATACATTAAATAAGAAAATTGAATTTTTTAACCTTTTAAAGAAAAATTTACCTTTTAAGGTAGTAATAGTATGTTTTGTTTGCAGAATGGATTAAAAAAAAAAGAGAATAGTTATTATGTAAGAATAGAAAGAAATAGCTATTACGTAATTTGATTAATAGAATGAAATTGTCATTATGAAATTTTTCTAATAATTGATTAAGAAAAATAGTTTTAGTATAACAAAAGAATAGGAGATAAAAAGACAAAAATATCCTTTATTACAATATATGATTTTCAATTTAAACATTTATTTATTTTTGATAATTTATTAGAAATATTACAAATTTAAAATTTAATACAAATAGTTATTTTTATTTTTTTCTACTTTTATATTTTAAAATATTAAAATATTAAAATTTTATAGTTTCTATAAAATATTAGTAATTTACAATCAAAATTTTAATCTGATTATTTCATTTTATTTTATAGTTTATTTTATTTTTAAAAAATTAAAAAAATAAATTTATAATTAAAACTTTAATTTCATTTTTTATTTGAAATATTATTTTTTGAATTCGTAATTAAAACTTTTAAAACTTTTTTAATTACACTTTGATTTTTTCTTTTTAGCTGGCCAACCATTAGAGATGTGGTTGGCACAATGAAGCAACAATGGAGCATTTTCTGCGATTGGATCTAGCAGTTAGGCTGTTAGATGAATGCTTCTCGTGATCAAATCTCGCCGTGGAGGTGCTAGTGTCACTATTGCTCTCCTTAGTCCTCTAGTGGTGGAGAAAATTTAGGTATATGAGTAGGGAGAGAAAGAGAACAGAGAAAAGAGAAAAATAAAGGTGGATTTTGTCTTATAGAGGATAGTAATTTTTTAAATTGGTTAAGGGTATTTTTGTTTAATAATTTTTTTTGTTATTTTAATGCAAACAGAATAACCATTTAAAGGAAGAATTGGTAATGACTATTCTAGCCGCTCTAGAAATGTTTATTTTTTTAAAATAATCATTTTTTTAAAAATAAAAGAAATAACTATTCCATTCTTTTCAATTAACGATGTCATAAATTAAAAAAATCTGTAAAGGAAGGAAATTTGTTTATTAGAGAGAAATTAAATGTGACAGTAATTTTACACTAACCTAGTCGCCCTAGGATAATAGGCTAAAGCTAACTTATAGCAGAGAGTTTGAACAAAGCTTGGCGGGGCAATATAACACTTGCCCAAGTGCTTGCTTTGGCCTTCGTTGCTTATGGGAATTGCAGGTTTCCCAATACAATAAGTAGAATTTTAAACTCCCACAATTCTGATTTTTGAGATGCAAACTCTATGAGATTAAGGCGTTAAAAGGACTAATTAGTTAATTAATTGCAATCAAAAGACTAATTAATTATTACCCACATTAATCAGTTGCTTCTTTTTTAAGCTTCTGTTCTGCACAGTAAAAAGTCAAACTCGCCACTAAACTAAACAAATCTGTGCGAGAGGGAGAATAGTCTCACTAACATTAGTACATATAGGTCTAGCTGGATTCGGGTTGGATTTGGACATATAATTTTTATGTTTGAACTCGGTTGGAGGATAGTATGATATTAATAAATTATTATTTTTATTTAATTTTAATTTTTAATATATCTTTAAAATTATTGATATCAGATACTTTTTAATGATAAATATAATATGCATGGATGAGTTGAGTTTGGATTTAGCTAGGTATTCAAAGTATTAATTCAGTTTAGGAATGTCAATGGGTAGGGTACTCATTAATTTTAGGTATTCTAACTCAATCCTTATTATTTAATAGGGTATTCGAAGTTTACAAGTACCCGATTATAATTTCGATTAGTATTCGAATTCGTACGTGAATATCCTCAATACTACATATTAAATACCTTATTATAATAAATTTAAAATCAATTTTGTAGTATATGGTTAACAAAAATAAATTTAATAAGTTTGCCAATATACCTGCTGCAAGTTCTCAAGCCCCTGGTGAGCGTTATTGAAAAAATAGACAAACTTTTTAACAATTTTTTAAGAGGAGGTTCCACAGATAGCAAACGAATACACTGAACATCTTGGAATAAAATTACTTTTCCTAGCTTAGAAGGTGGTCTCGACATCTGCAGTTTGAAAGATGTTTTTGAGGCTTTTGACTGCAAACCTTTGGTGGAGATTTCGAACATGCAGAAGCTTGTGGGCACAATATATGCGAGTCAAATATTGCAGTGGGCGAATTCCTCATACAATTGCTACTAAGCCGCATGATTCTCCAACATGGAAGCGACTGATTGATGGTTGAGATATAACCGGGTAGCAAATACGATGGAGGTTAAGTACGGGAGAATTGTTCTTCTGGCATGATGCTTGGATAGGTGACGAGCCTCTCGTAAATTGTTTCCCTTCATATCATCATTTCATGATTAAAGTTAATTATTTTTTTCATGATAATGAGTGGGATGTGGATAAGCTTAAAGTTGTATTACCAGACATAATTGTTGATGAGATCTTGAGGATTCCTATTGGCAGCAGCAAGGAAGATTTGGCATACTGGGCTTTCACACCAAATGGGGAATTCATTACTAAAAATGCATGGGAACTACTTCGCCAAAGGCAACCTACAAATCTATTAGGTAAGTTTATTTGGCATAAGAGCATTCCACTGACTGTGTCTTTTTTCTTATGGCGCCTGGGGCATAATTGGATTCCTGTGGAGTTATGGATAAAAACAAAAGGCTTCCATTTAGCATCTAAGTGTTTTTGTTGCCAATAAGAGGAAACAGTATTACACGTCTTATGGGGAAGTCTAATTGTACAACAGGTTTGAATTTTTTTTGCGAAATTCTTTCAAATCTACTTTCATAATCTTCAAAGTGTTATACATGTTCTCCACTCTTGGTAATACTCAGGGGATTATACTAAACTTGGTCATATTTGGATATTATTGCTTTTACTAATTTTTTGGTTCCTATGGGTTGAAAGAAATGATGCAAAGCATAGAGGACTTGGAAAGTATCCTGATAGAGTGATATGGCGAATTATGAAAATGTTGAGGTAGCTCTTTTAAGGGAACTTATTACGTAAATGGCAATGGAAAGGAAATCTTGACATTACTGCACATTGGGGCTTCCGATTTGAACAAGAGAGCCATGAACTACCAAAAATTATTTGCTAGACTAAACCACTAATAGGAGAACTAAAGTTCAATGTTGATGGTAGTTCTAAAGATGCCCTTCAGAATGCTGTTGGAGGAGGAGTTCTTAGGGACCATACAAGTACTATTACTTTTGGCGTTTTTGAAAATTTTAGACCACATAACTCATTGCAGGCAGAATTAATGGCATTACATCGCGGTTTGCTCCTATGCATTGAGAACAATGTGTCTCGAGTATGGATAGAAATGAAGGCTAAGGTGGTTGTACAAATGATCTAGGAAAGGCATAAAGGTTCCTCCTAAATTCGCTATTTGTTGGAATCTATCAAAAAATGTTTGAGTGTCATGTCTTTTTGCATTTCGTATATTCATAGAGAAGGGAACCAGGCTACAGACTATCTCTCTAATCATAGGTATACGCACTAGAATTTTCAAAATTTTCCCAAGCACAAGGTGAGCTCCGTGGAATCCTTAGATTAGACAAATTAAATTTACCTTATGTTCATTTTAAATAAATGTAAAGGAGTAGTACTCCTAATTTACAATTCTTTCTTTTTCATATAATCTTATACTGAATTAATATTACTTTCCAGTTGCACTCTATCATTATGCCTGGGAAGTAATATCTTTAATAGGTGAGCTTTATCCTGCAACATTTGAAAAGTTGGTACAACAAATCGGAATGCACCGTTTTAAGATCTTAAATAATGCAGTCATTAGGGGGAGTAAACTATGCACTCATCACAAGGAGTAAAATATGCACTGTTCTTTTTTCTTTCATCAAGGTTTTTCCCATTAGGTTGTTCTTGATAAGGTTTTTAATGAGGTAGTATTTCGAAAGCGTATTTTTAAATATGTACTCGTTTTCCTTCACTCAAATTTTTCCAATGACGTTTTTTTCTTATAAGGTTTTAATGAGGCATATTCTTAATACAATGGATATTTTAGGGGGAGTGCTATGAATATTTTTGTGAATATCCATTTATATTATCTATACCTAGATTTAGATGTAAATTAGATTGGTTTAACATTAGGATTTAATCCTTCCATCGAATCCTTTAGTATTATCTTTATCTCGTAAATTATATCTAGATAAGGGGTTATTAGCTTATAAAAAGGTCCCTCACTTTAATTGTAAATACACACTTCAATAAGATCTTCTTTCTCCCTCTAAATACTTTCTTTTATAGTTATTCTCTTTCTTTAGTTGTTCTTTCAAGTTATCTTTATTTGTTCTTTTAAGTAATATTTCATAACACGTTATCAGTATGATTCTCTAATCTCTCAAGCTTTGATATCATTTAGTTTTCATCATTATTTCAAAGTCAAAGGCCAATTTTTCTTTAGGTAATTTTTGTCTATTGTCGTTTTATTGTTTTGCCTATATTTTACCAATATACAATAAGTCAATTTCTAATTTTATATTAATTATTTTTCATTAGCCACTTTATTGTTTTGCGTGCCGATAACGATATTTTGAGTAATACTAACATCTACGCTTTTCGTTTAAGCTATCACCATATCAAATCTTACAAAGCTTGAATTTGTGGCCTTTGATATTACTAGTAAGAATTATCTATCTTGGATTTTAGATGCTGAAATTCATTTAGATGTTATGGGTCTTGGAAATACAATCAAAGAAGAAAATAAAGCATCTAGTTAGGATAAGGCAAAGAGAATTATTTTCCTTCGCCACCATCTTCATGAAGGATTAAAAATTGAGTATCTCACAATAAAAGATCTAGTCAATCTTTCGAAAAGTTTAAAGGAAAGATATGATCACCAGAAAACAATAATTTCATCAAAAGCTCGTTATGATTGGACGCATCACAATTACAAGATTTTCAAATTGTAAGTGAGTATAACTCAATATTATATAGAAAGTGTTCTAAACTAAAATTGTGTGGAGAAAATGTGACTAATGCCGATATGTTAAAGAAAACATTCTTTACTTTTCTTCCCTCAAGTTTGTTTTTGTAGCAGCAAAACCATGAAGAAGGCTTTACGAAATACTCTGAATTGATTTATGTCTTCTTGTGGTTAAGGAAAATAACGAGCTATTGATGAAAAATCATGAATCTCACCCAACTAGTTCTACATCATTCCTTGAAATGAATGCGACATCATTTAGAAATTATGGTTGTGGTCATAGTTGTGGTTGTAATCGTGGTCATAGTCTTGTATGTGGAAGACGTCATAATTATTGCAACGTGATGGTTACACAAATTATTATTTTGCTAGTAACAGCATCCATTAAAAATGGATGAATAGTGAAGAGATAAAAAAAAAAAGGCAAAGGTGACAAAATAAAAAAATATAAAAAATTTCTATTATCGATGTGGCATGAAAGGCCGTTGGCCATGTACTTGTCATATACCGAAACTTCTTGTTGAATTTTATCAAGTATCACTAAAAAATAAAAGAAAAAATATCGAAACAAAATTGAAAATGATAGCCAAGTTGATATTTTAATAAAAAAATTAATTTAATTGGACGAGACTGAACTTAATTCTTAGAAGTATCAATGGGCTTGAAGTTGGTCCATTGACACTTCTAAGATCACTTCCTCCTCAGACATTCTCATATTTATCTACCAAAGAAAAAAAGAGGGTTTGGTAATATATGATATATAAAAGTGTTGTTGGAAGATAAACTAAAATATAGTATAACATGGACATTAATAGAAGAAATGCATATATATATAAGAAAATAACTAAGATTGGAATATATAAGCTGTGAAACTTCATCAAATTAATTTCATGATTGCTTTCGGCACTAAATTAGGGCTTTCGGCTGCTATATTTTGACCAATTTAAAGTTGCATTTGGGGCCAACTATAGATTTTTGATTACGCATAGGTTCGAACATATTGCCAAAAGGGGTCTTATACTCTTCCAAATTCTATGTTGACATTGATTACAAAACCCTAATTTGGTACTGGTCTCAACGTTGTCTTCACTTGAAATCATATTTTGCCAGGATAATTACAAAATAATACGATTCCTATAAAATGCATTGTCTTCAATTGCACATGCAGTGGAAAAATACAATTAGAAGTGCTAGTAGATGTACAATTGCAATTAACTATTGACAAAAATTAATATAAAATTAGACTGATTTGGACATGTGTGGTTTCAACATGATACTTGAAAGTTCTAAATTCTCCTCTTTATCTAAGACAAGATCTCATTGAGCAATTAGATAAACTACGTAATGAAGTTATATTCACCAAAAATTAAATCATATTCAAACTTTACCGAATGTCTAGAATGTAATCTCCAATTCTACGTAAAAATAATCTTCTTATTGTTCTTGTTCTTGTTCTTAGACATTTGCTGGAGTGCCGTACACTTAAGCAATATCTGCTCAAAATGTTGTTCGTCACATGGAATTTGTAGTCCTCCTTCTTGCTCAAATCCAAATTCCTCTGCAACTTTATCCATCAAAATTTTAAATTCTGGCATCGATAAGTAGCTCATTGGAATCACAAACCTACGGAGCTCTGGCCCTACATAAACTGCTATGAACCCTTTCGGAACTTGTGTTGGATCCACTGAACCCCGGTTACTGCCATCGGATAATTCTGCCGTCAGCAATGATTCCTTTGACATCTCCTCATAGTTGCTTCCCAAAATTTTATGGCTCTTCCCAGGAACAACCGGAAGTTTAGGGTGATGCTGAGCCCGGAATTGCCATAGCCCAAGAAAGTTCTTTGTCCGAGTGATATGACAAGCCTGGTGTTTCATCATCTTCCCATGATTCATAGCAAATTACGTTGTACTTGAAAGAAAGCAGGAAATGTTCATGGATAAGAGACCAGGGTGCAGAAATTCACGTGAACCTTGTAACTTAAAATTCCTGCATAAACTTCATGCAAAGTTAGTTCAATATGGCAGTGAATTGACAAGAAAGAATTGTTTATTACTAATCAATGCATGCATTTCATAACTATTTCCTACGAAACTTAGGGAGAATAAGGTGATTTCATGCATTTGAACCATGCATATTAGGTGCATAATGTGATTAGAAGCGGAGGGCTTTGCTGAAATGAAAAAAAGAAACAGAAAGAGCTTATTCCTTGATTGGAGAAAGATCTTTCTGTGCAACAGAACAGAACAGAAAAGAGATATTCCTTGTTTAAGGAGATGGTTTATGATTCTACAAATGATAAACAGCTAAAGCATAAATATAGATACGAATTCATTGAATGCTCCACCAAATATCACACAATCTATTAAAATTCCCAACAAACGTCGTACCCTCCACCGCAGATATTTGATAACGTCCCTCAATATTTGCCGGATTCTGCCCTATTCTTGGGGTTTGGCTCTCATCCGTTACCTTTTTGACTGCAGTCTGCGCATTTACATATGTGTATATAGGAGGATCTAAAGTTACCCCTGTCGTTTTGCTGATTGTATCATCACCAATCATCCCCCCAATAAACTCTAATTACCGGTGTATTGTTGTGAGTGACTATAAGTATATTTACATAGACTATGTTTCAACCAGAAAAGTTTAAAAACTGTTTTTCTTGTTGTTGGTAATAATGCCGTCTCTTAATTATAGATTAAAAGTTCCATAATTCACCATTTTCTTAATATAAATACTACCGACTATAACGGTGAGTTTAACAACGGAATAGATTTTTGGCTTTGGACTTTACCCAAAATTCCGTCTTATCATTTTCCATCTCATATCCTATTGATATAAAGGGCAAAATTATAAACAAAATGATTCATTAAGTAGAAAGAATATTTTCCTCACTTTAGGAAGGATTAACTTTGGAAATTTGTAGGGAAGGGAAAGGTGCAAATCAATCCGTTTTCCTTCTCCCCGACTATTCTCTGTTTAAGTACCGAATTTTGCATCTTGATAACTAAGGGCTACAAATAGTTTTGGACAGGGATGTAAATGGGCTATTGTTATATGAGTATCTATGGGTGCGCAACTTAATAATATAGGGCTTGAGTTCCCTATATTGGGTTATGGGGCAGATTCGAGTAAGGCTATTTATACTCGACTCAAGTTTGAGTATCACTCTTAGGATACCTTAAATCCAAATCCAATTATATATATATATATATTGAGTACCCTATATTCAGTTATGGGGCGGATTCGAGTAAAGCTTTTAATACTCAACTCAAGCTCGAGTATCACTCTTAGGATACCTTAAATTCGAATCCAATTATATATATAAATTATTTATATATATATATATATATATATATATATATATATATATATATATTAATGTTTAATGTNATATAATAATATTATATATATATATATATATATATATATAATATATATATATAAAATGTTAAACTTTATAATTTGTGAGATTTGAACCTTTGTCCTCCTTACTTTCAAGATAACATTTGTCATCTTAACCAACTTTCTTTCTTACAAATTAATAAATATAAAATTAAATTTTTAATATGATTTTTTGTTATTTAAGTTGTTTTTTAAGTTATTTAATATGATATTTAACGGATTCGGGTAATTAGCGAACAGTGCTATATTATTAGGGTTTAATTTTGGATAGTGTTTTGCGATTTTATTTGGGTTTTAATAGGTTTTGAGTACTTTCTTAATTAAATGGATTCAAGATCAAATACCTCAAAAAAAGTAAGTACCTTGCCCATTTACATCCTTAGTTTTGGAGGTTAACAAAATAATTTTAAAAGCTTAAAACCATGCTTGGACCTCAAGAAGTTTGGACAAATTGGAATTAGTGTGATAGTCATGCATTAAATTTACTTTGAAAAGTATTTTGGTATTATGAATATATGTGTGAATATTCATTATGCTATGATTCAAGAGTTCAGACTAGGCCAAACAATCCAAACAGCTAAGCAAGCTAAACACAAGATTGTAATCTAATTCAAACTCTTAAGTATATCTAGATTTAGATGTAGATTAAATTGAATTAAGATTAGGATTTAATTTGAATATTATCCGTCCAAATTAAATCTTTTAACATTATCTTTATCTTGTAAATTCTATTCATATATAGATTATTAGCCTATAAATAGGTTCCTCACTTCATTTGTAAATATACATCACAAATAACATATTCTTACTTTCTTAATACTTTCTCTCATAATTATTCTTTTCAATTATATTTCATAACAAGTTATTAGCACGATTCTCTAATCTCATCTCATTCTTCAAGCTTCAAAAGGATGTCAATGGTTGGTCTTTGATTTTTGGTTTTAGTGAATCATATAAGTGACTTGATTTCCTTTCAGTGTTTCAGTTCCTAAAAATCAACTTTAATGTAAAGTTGTTATCATGTAGTATGTATCATATTTAGTCTCTTGATTAATTAAATCGAGTTGAGCATGCAATTCTATAACTATATATAGTCTCTTTGTTTTGATTTTTAAAATATGATTTACTCAATATATGATTTTTTTTTGTTTTGAATTTCAAATATGATTATGCTCAGTATATATAAATTTGTTTTTGATATTATGAGAATTTGCATAAGATATTTTGAATTGAGCATATGAAATTGACTTTATTTGATATTTGTTTAGTAACAAATAGATGAATAATTTTACCCACCAAAAGTAGATGAATACTTTTAATCCACTAAAAGTAGATAGATACTTTAACCCACCAAAAGTAGATGAATAGTGAAAAGATAAAATAAAAAGATAAAAATGGACATAATAACAAAATATAAAAAATATCTTGTCATCGATGTGGGATGAAAGATCATTGGTCATGTACCTATTGTACGACGAAACATTTTGTTTACCAAGTATCAGTAAAAGCTAAAAGGAAAAAAAATATAAAAACAAATTTTGTTAAAGATGATTTTAAGCCAAGTTGATATAACACATCTAAATATTGCTAATTTTCTTGTCCAACATGATAGAGGAATTGATCATTTGATTGATGATGGAAATATCAAAGAATAAAATTTCTTAATAGTTTGTTGGCAAGTTTTCGTATAACTCTATTATAAAGATTTTTTTATATGTTTTCATTATATTTAAATGATATGTTCTTATTATGTGTTTTAATAATAAATTTTACATTTAATGTTCTCTTATATTAACTTTTAAGATTCTTATTGTATATATCTATTTTATTGAAGAAAATTTGAATATTCATCTAATTGGATCTAAGATCAATGATGTAGATATACGTCTAGTAGATAGAGCTACAACGTACACTATTTTTAAAGACAAGAAATATTTTTCCCACTTGACAATAAAAAAAGCCAATGTCAAAACAATATTTGGTAGTACAAGATTAATTGAAGGCTTTAAAAGAGCCAATATTTTACTACCTGGAGGAACAAAGTTTATACTAAAAGATGCATTATTTTTTACTAAGTCTCAAAGAAATTTATTAATTTTTAAAGACATTTTTCTTAATGGATATCATCTTTAGACAACAAATGAAAGAGACACTAAATACCTCTATATTATATCTATTGTCTGGAAAAATCCAAAAGGTCTCCCCAAAACACTTCAAAAGGACATTTCGATCCCTTTTGTTTCAAAATGATATTTTTGGTCTTTTGACTGTTAACACCATTAGTCAATAGTTTAAAAAATGTATACTTAATTCTACATAAATATTTTGGAACACAAATGTCCTCTTTAAAAATCTGCTCATGTTCCTTTCCAAAACTTAATAAAATTCACTTTGATAATTAATAAAATTCAATATTAGACAAAGAAGAAAAAAACTTAAAACTTAATAATATTCTAGAACGTGATTTGTGAATGCAGTAATTTGTCTAATTTGGATAATTAATAAAATTCAATATTTGATAGAGATGAAAAAAAATTAAAACTTTTAATATATAGTAATCAAGTCAAAATCTTTTTATATCACCTTAAACCCTAGTTTCGAAGAACAAATTTTAAGTAAAAATTTTTAAATAAAATTAGTAATAACGAGTAAGAAATTAATTTCTTGACTCCATACCATCAATTTGAAATATCCATAATTAAACAAAAGGTTTACTTTTAATACATTCTTTTCAACGAAAAAAGAATTCTGAAACTATTGGAAAAATAAAGAGTATGATGACAATAGATTTTATCTCAAGAAAGAAGTTTATGGCTTCTCAAGGCAGATACAACTTCAAATTTCTAGGCCTTCAAATCAAAATTGTTTAGGTTTTTTTTCTCTGATTAAGGTTTTTGAAGGAACAATGAGCAAATTTGTTTTAAAAAGAGAATATGCTTTAATTAAAAAATAATATAAGAGGTATTTATGTCTTCAAATATTTATATAGTATTAGGTTTAATTTTTTAACTCTTGACTAATGATGTTAACAATCCAGGGACCAAAACCTTCGTTTTGAAACAAGAGGGACCAAAGTTCCTATTTGAAGTGTTTTAAGGGGTTTTTTTTTTTGGATTTACCTTTTTTATCTTGGGTAAGAAATGTCTATTGGAAAAATTACCTACTTTCTCCTCTAGATTGTACTACACAAATATTATAATGATTGAAACTCATGTTATAGTAAATACGAAGTTTACTAATAATTTTAATGTTTTTCATAACCGATTAAGCCATCCCGAATCAATAATGATGCAAAAAAATATTAAAAATTCATATGGTCATCCATTGAAAAACCAAAAGATTTTCAATCTAATGAATTCTCATGTGTTGTTTGTTCTCATAGCAAATTAATTATAAGGTCATCACCAACTAAAGTTGGGACTGAATCTCCTACATTTTTGAAACGTATTCAAGGTGATATATGTGGACCTATACATCCACCATGTGGACCATTTAGATATTTTATGGTTTGACTCGATGCACCAACAAGAAGGTCACATGTGTGCTTATTATCAACTCGCAATTTGGTATTTGTAAGATTACTTGCACAAATCATTAGTTTGTAAGCACATTTTCCTGATCAGATAATTAAGACAATTCATCTTAACAATGTTGGTGAATTTACATCTCAGGCCTTTAATAAATATTGTAAGTCAATTGGCATAACTGTTGAACAATTGATAACTCTATGATATAGAGTTATTTGGTCTTAATTTTGATAATAACTCAACTTAGTTCTTGTAGTAGTGCATAAGAATTAGTAGGTTTTATCTAATTATTTTAAGTTAATTTATTTAGGTGAGTCAATCTAATCTTAGCTAATTTTATGCTTAAATTGGTGTTAATGTGCTTAAAACAGGTTGTTATTGAATTATTTGTGCTTTTGTAGATGTTTATTGAAGGAAGACTTTTAATGGAAGAAGGTGAGGAATTTTGAGGTGCAAACTTTCACTGCACATGTTCTGGTATTTCAATCTTAACTCTCTCTACAAAACTCTAAAAGAGATGATTCTTAGATAATTGGAAAGCTAAGAAAAAATCTACAACTTTCATGTTTACCATTCTACCCAGTTCGGCCTGGAAGACAGGTTGTTATTGAATTATTTGTGCTTTTATAGATGTTTATTGAAGAAAAACTTTTAATGGAAGAAGGAAAAGAATTTTGAGGTGCAAACTTTCACTACACATGTTCTGGTATTTCAATCTTAACTCTCTCTACAAAACTCCAAAAGAGATGATTCTTAGATAATTGGAAAGGTTAGAGAAAAATCTACAACTTTCATGTTTACCATTTTACCCAGTTCGCCCTAGAAGATGATCAAAAATCTTGTTAAAGTCGAAGCACTGCAGTAATCCTAGAGCAATTACTATTTTTGCTAATTAAATGGTCGAGGCCACGACCTTGGTGGAAGTAGGCTGTGGCTCACATACTTTGATGAGGAAATCCTGATTAGAATTAACTTCTTTCTTCACCCAACTTGGCCTAACTTCAAAGCCCTATAAAAGCAACCTCTTGGAGAACTTTTGGAGACACAAAACACCAAATTGAGAGCTGAGAATTAGCCACAAAATCATTGAAAGGTATCATTGAAGCTAAGGAGAAGTCAAGGGGATTCAAGAACATTTGGAGATCAAGATTATAATTCTTGTTCTTTTATCTTTTATTATTCTTTTCTTTTCTTGGTTTTGGTTTTGATGATTAAACTTAATTGGATGATGATGTGTGACTTGATGAGGAACTAAATTATTTATCTAAAATTATGATTGAACTCAATACATAGTTTGAATTATTATCTCTCTTTTGCTTTTGTTTGATGGTTTTCTGTTGTTTATTCTACTCTGTTTTAATGTTTCTAGTTGATTGGCCACTAATTAGATTGAATTGGAAACTTAAGTTAAACCTTGATGAAGGAAATTTAAATAGACCTTGAATAGAATAGCATATGATCAAATACACTTAGTTGATTAGGTGTTTTGATTTGCATATAAAGTAAACATAAATCTATAAGCTATACATAGCCAAGAATAGAGCAAGAACTTAATGAATCTTTCATCAATCTAATTTGCATAGACATATAGTAAATTAATGTTAGGAACTTTGAGAATATGGTCCCCTGGAAAGCAAGTATATTCTGATGCTTAAATTCATTAAATTTATTTGTAATGAAAGTACATTTTGATAATAAGATGAAGAATTTGTTTTAGTAAGCATTTATTATCTAGTTATTAAGGTACCAAGATTCTATTGAGATATTAAAATACATTTGTATGAAGAGTCATACATAAAAGACATGTATTTTAATTGAATCTAAAAATTGTTCACAACCATATAATAAAGCTGGTCACTTTATTATGTTAAGGCTGTAGTGTCCAGATTACTTCCAACGAAATGAATGTGATTCATTTCAAGGGAATGATGAGTCTCAAATCATCGAAATGGTTGAATTCGAGTAATGACACTATAACATGAACTGGAATCATGTGGGAATCAAATTTAAGTTTTACCGTTACCTAAATTTTGATCTCACACTTATGCATTTGCTTATAGTAGAACCGAATCCTGATGGATAGTGGACTCGTGTTTAATCTCCTTATGATCTTTGATTTACCATGAGCATAATCATCATAAAGCGTTGATCTAGACTCCGTATTTTGGGATTATAATTGAGATGAACATCTAGGAACATATATCCAGATAATGGAGTTCATAGCATTAACATGACTTCTAGTGATTTCAAGAAGACTGGTGATTAATATGGACCTAGTGGATTGATGAATTAGCTACTCATCACATCTGGATACTCAAAAGATTAGATCTAGAGTATTGAATCACTAATTGGATGAAATTTGAGACTAGGAGACCAAATTAACATAAAAGGTAAAACGATAATTTTACCTTTTGTCATTAGATGTTATGAGGGTTCACAATATAAGGCTTGCAATTGGACAACTAATAATTAATATCAAATATTGAATTATTTCTTGTAATTATAGTTAATCCAAGAGTGCAACCCTGAATCTATGGTGGTGTGATTTCATGGTTAATAAGCTTGAATTATTTTTAATCAGATTAAGAATAATTCTAAGTTTATTAAAGCTTGGAATATCTATGTCCAAATATATTCCCCACTTAGCTTTGTAGAATTCAACTTGTTTAAGTTGGAATGCATGCTTTAATTTGTTTAATTAAATTGTGTACAAAATTGACAGCTTTGACATGTTTGTCTTAATTTAGACAAGAAAACATGTTCGATCTTAATTTAGATAAGAAAATATGTTTGCCTTAACTTAAGACAAGAAAAATATTTTTTGTCTTAATTTAGTCAAGAAAACATATTTGTCTCAATTTAGACAAGATAAAATATTTTTTTGTCTTAACTACAAATAAGAGTTGTCTTAAATTAAGATAATTTTAGGAAGATTCTTGCAAAATGAATCTAGACATCCATGTTGATAAAAAGAGACTCCTGTTTGACTATTACTCTTTTATTTATTATTAATTCTTTGTAAATAAAGATGGATAATAATAAAATAAGAGTTATTATTCAATAAGGAGTTTTATTTTATCAAGAACTCTAAATGATAATTAAAGAATTAAATTATTTATTCTTTAATTTATATTTTGATAATTATGGAGCATCTTTGATGCTTCCATAACTTTGAATGGATGGTCAACATTGATTCAAAGGTGTTTTATTTTGATTAAACCTTTGAAGCAAGAGTTTTAATAAAAAGAGAAGAGATTGGAAGAAAAGAATAGAATGTTCTTTTTTTAAAAAAAGGTTTCAACCATCTCTTCTCTTCTCCTCCTCTAAGCTTTTCCAAAGAAAAGAGAATAAACTTAGTTGCCATCTTGTAGCCTTGCATTCCACACCTTGTCGACTCAAGGTTCAAGTTGAAAGTATTCTTGAAGAATAAGTGGTAAACTTATTTGGTCGAGAAATCATTCATTGGTGTGGTGTTGTCAGAAAACAAGAATCTCAAAATAAAGGTATGGTTTTCTTACTTAATAGATTCTTTTTAATTTTTTTTTATGTGATTATATTACTTGTGTCAAACCCTGCTCTATAAAGTAATTGCGGTGTCATTCACATACTTGATAGAATGTTTGTATATTGAGAAAGCCCGAGAAAGTGACAAAAAACGATATTGCCCCTAGAAGTACAATTAAGTCGATTAAACATCGAACAAGATAAAATCGAGATCTTAAAGATTAAATTGAGAATTTCACAGTTCAGAGATGACTCAAAATGGTAATTTAGAGTTCGAGGTCCGATTCAGAGTCAATCCGAAAAATTGACCGGTTAGGGTCAAAATGGTCATTTTACAAATTGAGGACAAAATGATAATTTTTAGAAAAGATTTTCTTAGCCCCATTTGACATGTTTGAGTATGACATGAGTATTGAAGAACAATTGGAAGATTTAGCAGTGAAAAATATGAGTTTTTGGTATTTTTAGTGTCACGACCCAGAACTCCCATTGAGCCCGTGACAACCGCCGCGATGTCCCGATAGGCACTCATTACCCCGAATGCCGATCGAAACCCCGCAAGGCTTAGCATCAGCTTCTGCATCTCCCTAGTGAGCGACAGTTATTAAATCTCACATTTCAAAAAAAATCATAAGTCATTTCCAAATCAAAACAATAAAATATTACTTTCTGGCTCATAGGGGCATTTTCATCATTTTTCTTTGAAAATACCGAAACTCGCCAAAAACATGGTGTAAAAGCTAAATATATTCATACATATTTTAAATTAAATAACTGAAAAATAAAATTACTTTTACAGTGACACGTGGGCCCCCAACTGACTAATAAAATGTAGGGTTACGAACCCTTACTTTTTAAGATGCAACTCCGAGATTAATTCTCGTCTTAATCAACTATCAACAAATTGTCCTGAGCCTGAAAAATGGATAGGAAGAAGGGGTGAGATTATAAAATCCCAGTGAGTAGACAGACATCATCAAAATAATCTAAAGTCGAGTAATAGGAGACAATTAAAATAATTCATCCCAACCCATATAAATAATTGGATTTCATCCAATTACTCAACAGGGCTTATGCACTTTTCAAAAACTTGACCCTTGCCAAAAATCCATTCTCGGGGATACCCCGCGAAGGCATCTTACCAAGACTGCCAAGGCTGTTTATTGTCACACACACAAACACATTTCACCTCTGACAACACAACCGTTCCTCGGCGTTGGCTGAGTCCCAGTTTCACATGGTGGTCAGCGTGAAGTGTACTCAAATCCTACCTCGGGAGTTATCCTACACGCCTCTCCAATCGAGGTAAGCTCAATAATTGAGAACTGTGCCCCTCTAATTAGGCTAGCCCACGGAACCCCCGTCACTGCAGTGCCCAATTTATAATCCACCAACCAATAAAATCACAATAGTATGACATGGCTCTCTTAACACATTCAAGGCAAATCAAAGCAGTTCACATATTCTTGAAATCATAAAAATAACCAGTCATACCCACATTTATCATAAGCCATTTAATGTAAAATCATAGATAAACAACACAATCATAGTATAGGTCTCTAATTACTCTATTTTTGAAATCATTATTAAATTTACAAAAATTTTATAAAATTATTTTATAAAATCTCATTTTCCCATAAAACACAATAATTTTCCAATTAAACTATTTTTCCATAAAATCACAGAATTAAATAAATCTACTCTAGATAATTAAGACGATAGTAAGTTTACTCACTGTTATAGGAGTCGATATACTCCTATTTTTAGTCCGCGGGTACAGTCTTTTACCCGTATCTAATGGCTCACCACCTAGCCATAATCCATGGCACATATTTCAATTAAATTGTGTCTAACAGTCATAAGCTATTTCAAGCTCGATATATATGCATGATATGAAATGAAAAATGCACAGGTAGCCATCTAGACCCGGTATTGACTTAAGTCAAATTTTCATCCAATAAATTGGCCAATGCGTCCAATTTCACTCCAACTTTCTCCATTTCTTTTCCAATCCCTCAATTCACCAAGCACAACTAATTAACACACAATTAGGCAAATTTATCTTCACTTTTCTTCTTGGAACTTTCGGCCGTTGAAGGTTCATGGGGAAAATGGATTCTTGTCTTGTTGTTTTGTTTCTAAACAT